>NW_007726661.1:508293-593598 GCF_000696425.1 Galeopterus variegatus
CTCCAGGCCTTCTGACTCCCAGGCTGGGCTGTGTCCCCCCCCCCCCCAATCCCACTGCCTGTCATATACGCACAGGATGGGACAGTCCAGGTCACACCGTGGTCCTGGCACCAGTGTTAGTGTCTGGACTTAGATGATAAATTAAATGGTCACCCTACATATAAGTCCATGTGTAAATATACATCCCCTGGTTAACATGTGGTAGGCAATACATGTGGGTGGCTACGTTCACATGTGTATTTGTTCGTAATCCTAGACATAGGAAACAAGCCCTGGACCCCTCGCCTCCTCCCCCCCACCCACACATTAGAGACAATCACAATGTGTAGGCAGATGCCTGAGCTCTGCTGAGTCCCGCTGCCTGCCTCTGGTGTTGCTCGGAGCTTCCTGCAGACCGATCACGGTGGCGGGGGCGGCGGGGGCGGCAGGAGAAGGGAGGTCCACAGATAAAGAAGGGAGGCGAGGGCGTCTCTTTTCTCTTCCAGCTTTAGTGAGGTGTAATTGACAAATAAAAATTGTATACATTTAGGATATACAATCTTACGTTTTGATATATATATATACACACACACACATTGTGAAATAATCACCACAGTCAAGCCAATGACATGTCCATCACCTCACATAATTGCCATTTTCTTTTCTTTTTCATGTGTGATAAAAATACTTTGGATCTCCCTCTCAGGAAATTTCAAGCGTACAACACAGCATTATTAACATCGTCACGGGCTGTGCGTGACATCTCCAGAACGCACTCATCTCACATCACTGAAACGTTGTACCCTTGACCATCATGTCTCCATATCCCCCTCCCCCAACCCCTGGCAACCGCCGTTCTGCTCTGTACTTTCGTGAGCTCAACTGTGTTAGGTTTACGCACCAGTGAGATCAGGCATCTCTGGACAGGTAAGAACAGTGCACTCCTGGAGTCAAGCCCTGGGTAGGGGAGTCAGCGAAATAACAGCTGGTTAGGTCCTAAAGTATGGAATGAGGGTCTTGTTGAGGATGTGGGGGTGGCAGAGAACCTCTGGTTTGGCAGAAGAGCATTTTTTCCTGTCATCTGGCCAGGGGTGGGGACTGGATGGAGACAGACTCAGTGCCCAGGGCCACAGGGAGAAGTGGGACTGGAGATAGTAGGGTGGGGCCTCCCGCTGTCTCCCAGTGACTTTGGCCAGGTACCCAATCTTCAGGTGGCTCAGCCCACTGTGTCCCCCTTGCCCCACCTCCCCCCAGATGTGGGTGGCCTCAGGGGAAGAGGGTCTGCACACCAAGATTCTCAGGCAACCCAAGGAGAGGGCTGTGCCTGAAGCAAGCCATCTTTCTACTCTTAGTGGACACAAGGCTGGCAGGGCTCACATGTAACGTTGAGTTCCAATCAAATTCCTAGGCGGGACAGGTCTCGGCCACCACGGGCTCCCCTACGCCTCCACTTGTTCCCGTGCACAGCAGCGTGGGTGACGCAGTCGTTACAGCCAGGACATGTGCAGCATCAAAGCTAAACTCCAGGAGCTGCCTTAGAACCATTAGCGACCACCTCCCGGGGCTGCCCCAAGACCAGACTGCCAAGGCCCATACGCGGCTCCGTGAAACAGACTGCCTCCTGTGCAAGTTCTCCTGATCAAAGTCAGCACCAGATTGCCTGCCAAGGTCCCCCACCCCCCACCCCTGCCATCAAGACCACGGGTCTCGGGCCACCCTCTGGCTTTGTGTGTGGGTCATGGGGCTGGAAATTAGGGTGATGGAGAAAAATGCCTTCAAGGAAGGAAAAAACGAAAGAGCTGGAAAGTTGTTTCATATTTTAAAATATGCATTATACCTTCACCCCCTAGCACAGCTAAAATTAAATGTTGGCAAGGATGTAAGCAGCTGCTCATGGGAGTGTGAACTTCCCTTTTGGAAAAAGGTCTGGCAGTATCTGCTAACGCCAGACGTCATGCCTGCTGAATGGCCAAGCAATTCCGCTCCCAGAGACACACACAACAGGAAGGCCACTGTACGGGCACCCAAGAAAGTGCAATCATGCCCCCCACCCAAACTGGAACTTCCCAGCAGCTCTCAGCAGGAGAATGGATATATGAACATTGGTGTATTTACTCAGTGGAGTACCATACGGCAGTGAAGATGGACTGTGCAACAGAGCCACCATACTCACATGCCTGCAGAGTAGACAGAGCACGCCCTGCCCGAGCCCTTCACACAATGTTCCACAGGAGGCTCACAGAAGCCGGGACAGCAACTGCCACTGGGGAAGTGGGGTCGTGATGGGGAGGGGCCCAGGGCCACTGCAGAGCTGGTACCTCTTACTTCTGAGTGTGGGTGGGGTCACCCAGGTGTGTTCACTTTGTGATAATGCCTTGAGCTCTACACATAGGACCTGAGCACTTTTCTGTCTGTACTTCACACAGATTAAAAAATTCAATAAAAATAATCCAAAAACATACTCACACACCCGGTGTAGTAGAGAAAGCAGCGTGGTGGGGGGAGGTTGGCTCTGGGGCCTGAGGCCAGATCCACACCTAACTTGCTGGGTAACCATGGCCATCTGTAGGCCTCTGTGCTTCATCTGAAAAATGAGGGTACTAAAGTCCCCTCCTTTGGAGACTGTGGAGCCCTTTGAAATGCTTTGGGTCCTCACCCAGAAAAATGTCCAAATGCACAGTGTTTTGCGTGCATTCTGTGGGCTTATGGACCTCCATGAAGCTCACCCGGGGACACCCAAACAGATCACAGGTGGAGGAGCTCTGGATGGGGTGACTGTAGGGTGCCAGGGTTAAGATTGCTCTAGAGCCTGACAGCCCCAGACTGAATCCTGGCTCCAACACTTTCTAGTCATGGGGTTTCGATGTTTGGGTCTCAGTTTCCTCATCTGCAGAATGGGAATAATGAGCTCATGAGAGGCTGGGAGGCTTCCTGGAAACAAGGCAGCCCAAGCGCTCAGCTCAGAGCCCATAGCACAGTAAGAATGCTGGAGATGTCGGTGGCTGCTCTGAGGTGGCCTCCAAGCCTGCTTCCAGCTCTGACATTCCAAGGTCTATTACCTATGACAAATTCCACCCTGAGCTTAGAATTGAGCAGCAGGAGTCGGCGTGTGTCCTCCGTGTCAAGGTCATATTTCTTTTAGAGAGACATGTTTTAGCACTTGGGCTCTCTGGAAACCAAAGTCAGCTTGCAGATGAGATGTCACATGCATCCGGCAATGGCATCATGGGGCCTTCTGCATGCAGAGAAGTTTCCAGAAGGACTTCTGCTCCAACTCAGAAACTGCTGGACAGCCCTGCATGGTCTTGGGCTGTGTAACTCTGGTTTTACAGTAGTCAATCTTTGGCCAAAAGACTGTTTGGAGCCTTGGTCAGAGTCTCCTTCATGATGCTGGGAGATACCGTGCACATGCCTGGGATTCCCGAGGGGTGGGAAGGAGGCGTTTCCCAGTGGCTGCTGTGGCTCTCCCACTGTCCTGGCTTACCTCCTATCTTGCCAATAAAAAAGAAATATTTGCAGCAATAATAAAATAGGTCCATAGATTAACTATGTTGCTCCTTTTGTTATTAGGAAAATATTTGCCTGAGGGGGAGCAGCGTGGGATTTGGAAGTTCCAGCTGGAGCACGGGGCTGAGGTACAGTGAGAAGGACACCTCACGGGGGTTGCTCTGCTGAGCCCACCCCATCCTCACAGGCGGCAGCATCACCAGGCTCCTCAGCTACCACCTGTGACCCAAGCCCCACCATCTGGGGGTGGGCTGGGTCAGAGAAAGGGCCACATCTACTCCTCATGTTCCTGTCAAAGGGGACAAGAAGCCACTGCTGGTTTCATGGTGATTGTCATCTATGCTGGACATTTCTAACAACAAGAAAACAGGCAGTCTTAGCTGAGGGCTCTTTATCCTCAGAGCTGCATTAATCCTTGTAGCACCTTCTGAATGAAGCTTTTATGCCCATTTTACAGAGGAGGAAACTGAGGGTTAAGGAAAGTAAGCCTCTTAACCACAGTTGCCATCAGTGAGTTCTGGCACTGGGATTCTAGCCTGTCGGGTAACCCAGAGCCGTGCCTCTTACCCCTGTTTTTCAGCATCCCAGAGATATGGATATGAGGTCATTTTCTCCATTTCCCACTTGACAAGAGAGGCTCAAAAACTGACTAGGAAATTCACCAGAAAATAACATGGACCACTCTAACCGTGAGCAAACATCAGTGAATTCCCAGATGACCAATGCACAAAACACGTGAGGAGTGGTCCTCGAAACCATCAAGGTCGTCAGAAACAAGGAAAGTCTGAAAGACTGTCACAGCCCAGGGATCCGAATGTCATGTGACATCCTGGATGGGATCTTGGGACAGAAAGAGAACATTACGTTAAAAAAAAAAAAAAAAGGAAATCTTATTTATTTATTTATTTATTTATTTATTTATTTTCAGCAGCTGGCAGGTACAGGGATCCGAACCCTTGACCTTGGCGTTATGACACTGTGGGGGAAATCTTAATAAAGTGTGGACTTTCATTAATAACAATGTAATAATAACATATAAATATTGGTCCATTAATTGTAAATTAAATGTAATTGGTTCATTAAATGTACCATACTAATGTAAGAAGTTAATAATAATAGGGAAAACTCAGGGTGGGGTATATGGGAACTCTCTACTATTTTCCCAATTTTTCTGTAAATCTAAACGTGTTCTAAAAAATTAAGTCTACTATGAAGAATAGGATGGTTGGAAAGATGAATAGAAGGTGGATGGACAGATGGACGGATGGAAGGAAGGAAGGAAAGATCATGATGCCGACTGCAGAATCTTGGTGGTGAGTACACGTGTATTCGCTATGTAAGGTTTCTGTAGGTTTGAAATCTTTTATAGCACAACGTTGGGAGGATGGGGGTCAGAGGCTGAGGGAGGTATACACGTCTCACTAAAACCAAGTTTCTCTATTCCTCGGGGTGGGGGTGGGGAGGACATCTTCCCGTGGAGGAAAAGGAGTCACAAAATCCTCCTCGCCATCACACAACTGCGGGAACACGGTGTCCCTAGAGTTGTACTATGTGGTCCCTGACACTAGGATCCCTTTTTCTTCCAAAGTGGATCCATGTCTTGATAGAGCCAGCATCAAAGTCTCCAAATGCCAGGGTAAACCGAGGGCTAAAACACAGACGCAGGGCCAGGAGCGATCCCCCTTCTCTCTCCAGCAGGCACAGTCAGTGCTGCTCAGAGGGCGTCATGACAGATTTGCAGGCATGGGCTCTTCCGTGGCCACAGCACGGGGAGAATCTCACACACACCAGGACTAAGCAATCTCTCAGTGCTTTGGCAAAAACACTGCAAAGAGGAAAATGTGCCTCTGGTGGCAGGCGGACAGAGCCGGGGGATTGCAGGGGACATGTTGCTGCTGCAGAGCCGGCCCCTCCGCTGACTGATTGAGGATGCGATGCACATACAACCCCAAATGCTTCCAATCTGCTCCTCCAGGAGAAAGGATATTTGTGGTAACGGAGAAATTTGCCACCCAGCACTGTTGCTTTGGTGTCATGTTTCTGTGGTCGCAAGTTATTCATCCAAAATTGGTCTCTGCTAAAAAACAAGAAAAAAAGACCATGCTATAAAATGGGATTAAAGTGATCTTTTATTCCGGGGTTGATACTGGGGAAATGAAAAGAAAAAAACAAAAGAAAAAGAAAAAGAAAAATCGCCCTGGACTTCGGTCCTCCCACCTCGCCTCATAATCGACGTTAGGAGCTGGGCTTGCTTTCACAGAGCAAGGCTGATCTTTCTGCAATACCTTGGAAGATCTCAGCTCTGCTCTACCTATGCAGATTTGGGGTGCACTCTCAAAGGGCTAAGGGTTAAGGCACCCCCAAATGTGCATCCCAATTCAGAAGGCCACAAACACACCGTAGAGTCCCCTAAGAGGTGCGAGAACTGGATTTGTCTCCCAAGAGCCATCTTCCCTCCCCTCCTGTTGCTGTTTTGAGGAACAGTGTTTTCTCTATCAGCATCTGGGCCAGTCCCTTGAAATATGACTGATCCACGCAGCAGCAGCCTGCTCGCTGCAAGCAGAGCACATAGGGGATCTGCCAAGCTCCCCCTGCCTACCCACACCGCCAGCCCTCTATCTGCAGGACAGGCCTAGCTGTCCCCAATCATGGGAAACCACAGCACTCACGAGTCTGCCAGCCCCAGCTTCACAGTGCCCAGCCTTGGGAAGCACTTAACATAGTGCCAGACCAAAGCAAGTCGGACATAGTTTCCAGACAGGCCTAACCCCTTTCCCCAGATCCTGACCCTCACTTGCCCGCAGCCAAGGGGTGAAGTAGCTGGGATTTGCAATCAGGGAGTCTGAGCTCCTAAGCATCTCCAAGGAGTGATGAGCAAGGTGAGATGGGGGGCCGAGCCCCCACCAAAGGGACCAGCCAGCCCTTCAGGCTCCTGGGGGGATGGGGAGGTCTTGGAAATGCCTGGATGCAGCCACTCTTTTCCCAACCCCTCCCACACCTCGGGGGCAGGTGGGGACTGGGAAGGAACTATGGACAGACATTGCCCATCCTAGTCAGGCCCTTCCCCATCCCATTCCAACCTGGTGTCCTGTGTGACATTGATTACCACCCACTTGAATAGACTAAGCCCCCCTCCAATGTGCTCAGCAAGTTCACAGGCCGAGGAGGGCGTACCCACAGAACCCTTTCCCTCCCCTCCTCGTCTTGCCCCAAAATGCCAAGTACAGCTGTGTGTGTTTGTGCTAATGAGCATTGCAATGTGGTCAATATTCTTCTTGTTGTTTCTTTTGATGACTGGCTTTCCGGGAAAAGGACGCAGGCTGGAGATTATGAGCTCAACAGAGAAGGAATAGAAATTTCGGGGTGGGTGCCTCAGCTCCCCAAAGCCCTGCTTTGCACCAATGCCTGGGGTGTGGGTTGGAACCTCTCCAGGATCAGCTGGAGAGGACGTGGGTCTCCTTGAGGAGGGAGTCCTTTGGAGGAGGACCTACGAGGCGTAGAAAGAGTGTGTTCCCCAGCCACTGACCAGCACCATGTGCCCTGGGAAGATGCCTCTCTACCCACTGCCCTGGGGCTGACTCCCCTGGGGGAGCTAGACAAACACTGAAGCTGCCAGGGAATCACAGATGGAGCCAAAAGGCCGGGACATCAGAGGCCCGAGACGACTGTTGGCTGGGATTCCTGGAATTGGTCTACCCAGTACGATTCATTGCTTTGCTTATCCATTCATTCATTCAAATAATTATTCATTCATTCAACAAACACTCCACGGGGTCTCCTCTGGGCCAGGCTTAGTACTAAGATATCAGGTACTGAAATACCACTGAGTCTTCAAAGCCCAGACCAACCAGTACCTGGCACACAGTGGAAACATGATTCCAAGGGATGGATGGATGGATGGATGACCTTCAGTTTCTCTCTCTCTCTCTCTCTCTCTCTCTCTCTCTCTCTCTCTCTCTTAGACAGACCACCCACAAGGACAGACCCAGGTTCTCATTCTCTTATGTCCAACACTTATTGGGCTTCTACTATGTACTCAGCATTGTGCTGGGTCCCCGGAGTTGGAGTTACAAGGAAATAAGGTGATAGATCTTGCTCAGAGAGTTGGGATTCTCTTCTCTCAGGCCTGCAGAGAAGACATCCTTGTCAACCCCCTACATTGGAAAGGAAACCGAGATGCAGAGAAGTTAGAGCGCTCAGTCAAGGTCACTCTACCAGCTGCCTTGAGCCCTTGCATCTGCTCTGGCTGGTGCTCTGAGGTGCCAGTGCTGACAAGAACAAGATAAGGGAAGAAGAAAGGCAGCGTGCAGCTGTATGATGGGCTCTAGCCACCCAGAGATTCAGAGGGACAAGGGAAGTGCGGCTGGAAGACCCAGGGAAGGCTTTAAGTGGGACTGAGCCAGGTGGATAGTGGGAATGTGGCAGGGTGCTGTGAGCTCTTGAGGTCAGAGAGGATGAGAGGGAATGAGCCCCGGTCAAGCCAGCAGCTAAACCACCCTCAGATGGCACTGGCCACTGGGCTCAGGCCTCTACTCCTCTCATCTCCCCCTTACATTACCCACAACCACTAGCAGCAACAACAATGCTATCACCACCAACACCAACAATAAGACCATCCCCACCACCACTACCAACACCACCAGCAACACCAACATTAACACCAACAACACCATCAGCACCACCACCGACATCAACGCCATCACCACCAGCAACACCAACACCACCAAAACTACCAACACCATTACCAACAACAACACCGTCACCACCCCTACTACCACCAACGGCAACACCAACACCAACAACAATAATAATAGTCAAATAGATTTGCCCCTGACCATGTGTGGGGCACTGAGCTGAGAGCTCTATGTACACTATTTTGTTTGACTCTCCTATGAGAAAAGCATCGTGTGACACCCCCATTTTATAGATGAGGGACTGAGCTGCAGAATGCTTGAAAAGTTTGTCTAATCTGAGCAGCTAGACCAGAGTAGGACTTGAATGCAGGTGCTGGACTTGGAATCCTTACCCTCGACTGCTCCTCCCTGTGGCTTCCTGTTCAGAGCCATTACTAGGGATGGGTCACTTTCCTTGAGAGCCCAGAATATGCAAGATGTGTTGGAAGTATCCCACATGTAGCAAGTTATTGGATCCTTTTCATTACCCCAGGGCATGGGCCATCATCATCCTCATTGGGTCCATAAGGAAAGGATCCTGAGGGAAGCTGAGAATCTCAACCCTCATTGCCTGGGAATGAAGTGGCAGGTCTGAGCTTTGACCCCTGCAGCCCAATTGCCACTGCCCCATGCTGCTAAGTCTTTCAGTGGCCTGTGTCCCTGGGTTTGACTCTATCTTACCCTCTCTGGACCTCCATTTCCCCATCTGCAAAACAAGTGGATTCATCAAGAGCTGTGGTTCTCACTCAAGGATGATTTTGCCCTCAGGGACATTTAGCAGTGTCTGGAGACACTTTGGGTCATTACCACTAGGGTCCTACTGGCATCTAGTGGGTAGAGGTCAGGGATGCTGCTCAGCATCCTACAGTGCACAGGATGGCCCCCACCACAGAGAATGATACGCCCCAGATGTCAACAGTGCTGATGTGGAGAAGCCCTGATCTACAGGGTCCCAAGCTCCCAGAAACTGTGACTTACCCCCCAAAGATAGTCAGAAACGGAATTCCCTGTCAAGATCCCTAAAAAGAAAGAAAAAATCCTTTCTTCATTTTCCCAGCTCCAGCCCCAGAAAACACTCTCTGCAGCCTCACACAGGAGCCCTTGCAGAGCTGGAAGAAGGGATGCTGGAGAGTGACTGTGTTCCAGACAGGAAAGAGACTTAGTTCCCAAGAGTGGACTCTGCTCTGTGCCTATTTAGCGTCAGCACACAACTGCAGGTCCGTTCTCACTGCTGTTCAGTGCAGGGCAGCAGTCTCCTTCTCTTCCTTTTTTTTTTTTTTTTTTTTTCCTCTCATTTTCTCCTCCCTTCTGCCCTCAAATCGAAGCTCGGTGAACTCTGGCGTGGGCTGCAAGAACTTCTTTATAAAGGGTTGCACAAGATTTCTTACTATATCGGAGTTCCTGAGGATGATGTATCACGTTACTAATTCCCCTAATTGCATGTCTGGGCTAAAAACAGACTCTCTTAGTTTTCCTAAGAAGTTACATTCTTAATGACATTAAAACACTGGTAAATGCAGCTAAATGTTAACTGATGTACTTAAATCGTGAATCGGTATATAGAGTGTTTACCTAAACTTGTTTATCCTTCTTGGTCACTCATTTTGTAGGTTTTGCCAAAACTGAGAGAGAAACAGTGGTGTCAGATTCGGTATCTGGAAATGACTCAAGAATTTTTGTTTTCTTTCGATTTTTTTTAGCCCCAGACTGAGTGGATGCCGCAATCATGTAGTAATCAAAGAATTAGAAAGAGTAAGAGGCTGCAGGCTGATTCATTTCCCTGGATTTTTTGCAGAGAATGGAGGGGGCAGAGAAGCTGTGGGGAGAGATGATGAAAAGGATCAGAGAGGCTCAGACTTGCGTTGTTTGGTTCTTCCTAATTTAGTTGTTAAAGAGGCAAAGATAGGAAGATGTATGGTTAATGGCGAGAGGCACCACTTAAGGAGCACCTTCTAGACTCCAGGTGTCCTTCTAAACATGCTGTGTGCTTTAGCTTACAGAATCCTCCCCACAAACCCAGAAGCAGGAAACAGCATCCTTCCCAGATGAGGAAGCCAAGGCCCAGGAAGGCTGAGTAACTTGCCACAGCAGAGGGGCAGAGATCTGGATCCCATCAGGCAGATGCCAGCAGCTCCAGCCCGAACCATTATGCCTCTGGCCTAAGAACCTAGCTATGAAGGTTCTGAAAGGAGACATGCTATCCCAGAATAGAAAGAGCCCATGACCAAGACTCCTCTGTAAAAGTCTTCATCACTTGTAAATTTCTCTCCACTTGATAAATTATCTTATCAACATCATGTTTTTTTTTTTTACTTCTCCGTGGTTCAAAATACTATTTTGGTTTGTCTCAGTTTCTCTCTCTCTCTCTCTCTCTCTCTCTCTCTCTCTCCATATTATTTATTAATAATTTATTTTTAAAATAGACAATGCATTGTCAAAACCATCAAACAGTACACTTCAGATCTGTGCATTTGACTCTATATTGATTTTATCTGAAAAAGAGAACCCATAAACAAACACTGAGCTGTAGCTAATGACACACATACAGGAGACTCAGGGAGATGGTCACTGATATCTGCAGATTACTTTGAAATGCATCAAATAAGTAAGAGGTACTGATGGACAGACAGAAGGATGGATGGAGGGAGGGGGCGATGCATGATAAACCGAGTAGAGCAGCATGTTAGTTACAGAAACTAGATGGTCAGTACATGGGTATTCACTGCACAGTTCTTCAATGCTTCTAAGTTTCATTAAAAATGTTCAAAAAATGGAGAATGCAGACACACACTTGATAGAAATTCAAGACACAAGTTCAAAGTAAGTCTCCTTCCACCTCATCCTCACTCTCAGTCTTCCAGACTCCCTAGCAACAGCAATCCCTGCTACCTGTGGTTCTGGAGTATCCTTCCAGAAATATTCAATGCCTACTTCGATATCTATGTGTTTTCTTTTCAATAATGATGATGATGAGAACCAATGACTATACAGCACTTGATACATGCCAGGCACTGTCCTAAACGTTTAACATATATCGAGTCATGAAATCTCTTTGACCACCTTGCAGGTGGATGCTGTTATTATCCCCATTTTACAGATGAAGAAAGTAGGTCCAGAGAGTGCGGGTGAATAACTTTCCCAACTTCACTCAGCTCAGCAGTGGTGAGTCGATAGCACACCTGCTTTTCCACAACCCAGAGGTCCTCCCTTAACAGTGTGTTGCGCAGATTATTCCATTTGCATATTTTAGATCTGCCTCTTTACTTTGAATGGCTGCATCCATTTCCATCTGATGAATCTACCATAGTTATTTGACTCATCCCCTAAGAATGAGCATCTCGTTTGTCTCCAAACTTTTGCTACTGGAAACAACGCTGCAATAAATAAACAAGCCTGTGCGCACTTCTGAGAGTATGTGTGCTCTGTAACTGTGGGATGAATTCCCGAAAGTGGAATTGCTGAATCCAAAAGTAAATGCATTTCTAGTTTTGATAGTAACTGCCAAATGTCTTTCCAAAGGGGTTGTACTGGATCCCACTCCAGCCAGCAACGTGTGAGAGCCCTGACCCTGACGCCTGCTCGGGCACACATATACATGGCATAGTGCTGCCGCCCACGGGAATGTCCCCCAGGTTGTGCAGCGGGCAGTGTGTGTGGTCACACATAGCAGCCTTGAGATATCAGTAAAACAGTCGGATTGTGGTTAAATTTACGTTTTCTTCAATGTAGATGGGATGGATTCTCTTTTTGTGTTTAAATTTATTTCTGCTGCTGTTCCTTCAAAAAGAGCATTCTCTTCCAAATTGTGGACTTGAGGGTTAGATACACAGGTTTGTTCATCTTTCCCAATGTCCTTACTGAAGGTAGACTGGAAAATAACATTTCTAAAAAAATTTATTGCTGCCCTGAAGGAAGGGGAAAAAAACTAAAAAAGGAGAGAAGGAGAACATGACGAGGAGAGAAGAAACTGGAGCTGGGTCGTGGAAACCAGCAGGGATTTCTGGGCCAAGTCACCCACTTGAATCTCATTACGGTCAAACCCTGTTGCAACATTTTCCAAAAGACCAAGAAAGGAAAAACGCTGGAGGTGGGGGAGGAAATATACAGAGATCATGCGCCTGTGTGCACGTGTGCATGTGTGTGCACACACTGTGTGTGCATTTTAACTCGGACTTATAAAATCTTGGAGAAAAAAGGATAAGTGAGAAAGAGAAGAAAGAAAGAAGAGAAAACACTTGAACATTCCATCTGTGGAGGCCACATATAAGGAGACATTGCAAGGGGATCTTACGATCATTTTGGGGGGCGCCCCCAGAGCCCTGCATCAATGTGCATCTGTGTTGTCACAGAGGGAATCACATGGCTCTCCTGGTGCCCTCCCTTGCCAGTGCCCTCAGAGTAATTGACTGGTATTTATGAGAAGAACACAGCTTAGCTGTGTCTTTTTTGATCTAACTCGTTTGAATCGTAACTTAGAAGGACAGTATTGTGTGTGTCCTTGCAAAACTCTTCCACAATCCTCCTTCCTTTGGAAGCCACACAGTTTGGGGAACATTTAGGCAATTCCTTAACCCACCTCATCAGGAAGGGGGGTCTACAGGTCTGAGGTATAAACGACCAGCCTCATTTTGTTATTATTATTATCATTGTGATGAAATTGCAAACTTACATCCTGAGACTAAAATTAAATGGAGGAGAGTTCTGCCCGTTGTGGGTGGTCTTCCTCGGGCCCTTAGAGGGAGGTATCGGGTGGAGCAAGAGAGCGCGTTTAGCAACATTTCCAATAGGGTAATGACAGCAATAATGATAGCTGTCCCACTTGGGAAAGGGAAATCACAAAAGCCTACACAGCGACAAAAATAAACAAGCGTGCAGCACTGGCCGCGGAGGCCTGGCCTGCTCTGAACTTGGAAAACTTCAAAGCGGACCTGGTTATCAGGCCATCCAGGCTCCAGGCTCCACCGCATCCTGCCCAGCACTTTTATCAGCCCTTTGGATGAGCCCAGAGGGTGCTTGCTGAGTACAGCTGTGGGGGACCCACGCTGGGCCGCTGGGCCACAAAAGAGGAATAGAAAGGATGTTCAGGCTGCAAATGATGGACAGACTAGGGGACACAAGACAAAATTCTACAGGGATGAACTGAACCTTCTGCACCTAGATTTCAAAAATTCTGACCCACAGAAAGCAACAGGGAGAAAGAACCCAGACTGAAGTCGGCAGAGCTGGGAAGGAATCCGCACCTGTCACTAACCCCAAGGACAGTATGGATGGTCCCTGATTCTCAGCTTCCTTGTCTGCAGAAAGGGGGAGCTGTGAGGATGAAATTTACCCAACAGTCATCCAATAAGTATTCTTGGAGCTTCTGCCATGTGTCAGGCATGGGTTTGGGCACTGGAAATAAAGTGATGAAGAAATCCTATTAAAAACTTCCTGAAGCAATCATATTTTTTTAAAACAAATTCTTCTGGTGATGAAAATGTTCCATACCATGACTGTGGTGGTAGATACAGGAATTCATGGACACACACACACACACACACACACTCAAGACTACAGGTAAAACTGGAGAAATCCAGTAAGATGGGTGGATGGCATCAGTGTCAATATCCTGGTTGTGACACTGTAATATAGTTTTGCAAAATGTTACCATTGGGGAAAACTAGATGAAGGATACATTGGATCTCTGTGTTATTTTTTACAATTGCCTATGAATCTACAATGACCTCAATACAAATTTTAACTGAAACAAAAAAATAAATAAATACAGCAAATCCCCTTGCCTCCTGGAACTCATGCTCTGGTGGGGAACTTCCATGCTGGACTCTAAGAAGAGAGATGTGAAGCCCCTAGCCTCACATGTGCACCAGGCACCTAGGCAGCGAGGAGTTAATAATGGCCATTATTAGCTACTTGGTACAGCCAGGAGCCTGCCCAGCTTGAAATAAGCAGTTACTCAAACTGGGTTTTAAATTGAAGAAGAATTTATAAAGTTGTGAGCAAGTTTCGTGGAACTCATGGATAGCGCAATACCACGGGCAGGGAACAGGTGCTGCAGGGGCAAGGGGACAGAAAAGTGGCGATTACCATCAACTGGAGGCTTAAAACAATAGAAATTTATCCTCTCACAGTTCTGGAGGACAGAAGTCTGATATCCAGGTGTCAGCAGGGTCGTGCTCCCTTTGGAGGCTCTAGGGGAGGGTCTAGGGCCTCTTCCAGCAGCTGGGGGCTCCAGGTGTCCTTGGCATGTGGCCACATCACTCCAGTCTCTGCCTCTGTCTTCACGTGGCCGCCTTCTCTGTGCCTTTCTGTGTCTGTGTTTTCTGCAACTCTTTCTCCTACCAGGGCACTTGTCATTGGATGCAGGGCCTAACCTAATCCAGGATGGTCTCAGCTCAAGATTCTTAACCTGATTACATCTACGAAGGTCCTTCTTCCAAATAAAGGTCACATTCACAGATTTCATGAGTTAAAACGTGGACATGTGTTTTTTTCGGGAGGGGGCACCTTTCACCCCCTGCAGATGGTTCCAGGTGGTGCAGAGCCTGACAGGGCAAAAGAACAGAGAGCGTGTCCAGGCAGGAAGGGAGAGGAGGGGGCAGCGAGAGTGGTCAGGCAAGGCCTCGAAGGCAACAGCCGACACACTGTCAGTCCGCGGAGAGTAACGATGATGGTGCTCATAATTAAGCCCCGAGATGAAGCTGAGGGTGAGTGCCTCGCCCCTACCTGAAGGTGCTTTCTGGGTGTGTCAGTGTCACATAGATGACATCCACTTTTGACGAGGGTTGTGGGTGGACTCCTGGGACCACGTCCAGAGTCCAGCCTTAGTCCTAGACTCTCATTCCTGGCATGCAGGTTGCTGCCTGCTTGATTTTGATTCTGTGCCCTGTGTTTGCTCCTTTGGATAGATTACTTCATGTGGTGTAACCTGAGTGGCTACGAGCACAATCTGCATTTTGCAAAATCCAGAAAGCCCCATCAGCTTCAGATATCAGAATCAGCAGCCCAGGCCTGCGGGAGGAAAAGATGTCCCAGACGGGGCCCGCTACATAATCTGGGGACCTAGAGGTGAATGAAAATGCAGAGCCCCTCTGTTCAGCAGTGACCAATTGCAAGACAATGCTGGCCGGCATCAAACCCAGTGCAGGCCTTTCTGAGCGCAGGCCCTGGATGACAGCAGAGGTCACATGTCAGGGGAGCTGGCCCCGTTCCCAGACCACCATGAGCCACACAAATGGAGCTGCTGAGTCTAGGTTGCACTGGGGAGTACGTCACCCCCACCTGAAGGTGCTTTCTGGGTGTGTCAGTGTCACATAAATGACATCCACTTTTGATAAGGGTTGTGGGTGGACAGAAATAAGATGGCATGCTCGTCCCTGCAAGCGAAATCCGAGCTCCAGCCATGGGCTGACTGTTGCTATCCCACCTGATGCTCATCTGCAGCCTCCTGCCAGACAGGACCTTCCACGACACGGCACGGGAATGCAGATGACAGACATGTGTGTGGCATTGAGGGCACCAAGTGTTCTGGGGAGGCCCTCAAATTCATGTTCACTTGGAACCTCAGAAGGTGACCTCATTTGCAAATAGGGTCTTTGCTTATAATTAATTAAGGGTTTCAAGTTGGGCCCTAAATTCACTGGCTGACATTCTTATTAGAAGCAGCACAAAAAGAGATGCACGGAGAAGAGGAGAAGACCACATGAAGACAGGGACACGCAGGGAGATGCCACGTGAAGACAAAGGCAGAGTGGGGTGAGGCGGCGTCACAGGCTGCCGGCCACCGCAGAGCTGGAAGGGGTGGGAAGCAGCATCCCCTAGAGCCTCTGCAGGCAGCCCTGCCGACACCTGGGCTTCAGATTTCTGGTCCCCAGAACTGTGAGAGGATAAATATCTCTTGTTTTAATCCTCCCAGTTTGTGGTGCTTTGCTATGGCAGCCCTAGGACACTAACACATCTCTGCAGGAGGAAATAAGCACCAGTTAACAGGCTGAGGTTGGGTAGAACCTGAGATGTCTTGCCTTGGGGACATTGAGCACTACAGCAGATGTTGGGGGCCATGTGGTGAGGTGGCTCATTGACGTCTCTGCAGAAGCCAGTTCTGACCCTCTCAGCCACGCCAGTTGGACAATGCTGTGTGAGGCCCAGGCCACAGAGCTCCCAGCATGGACCCATCCTCCCACCCTGGAAGCCGGGGATCAAGGACAAGGGTTTCTGAAGTGCCTGAGTTGGAATCTGAAATGACAAACTTTCTTTAGAATTGGCTGACATCGCATGGTTTGCCATGAGGGGAAGGAGAACTAAGAGAGAACTGAAGTTATTTTGCAGGAAGAATAACGTTGTCAGTCCAGATCTTGTCCATTCTGTCTCCTTCCAAAGGGCGTCAAAGCTCAGTTTAAATGAGCAGGTGCACACCCAGGTTTCAGCACATGTCAGGGGCCTGGTCAGCATCCACCAAAGATGATAATGGGGGGAGAAGGGGGGAAGGCGTCCACAGGGAAAACACCATCAAAGAACAAGCTCATCATGACATCCAGGAAGGAAAGAAAGGACAGCTGGAAACCACAGGGATGGAACAGGTTTCTGGTGGCTCATCCCTTGGCTAGACCAGAGATGCCCTGGGTGTCCCTCTGCTCCTGAGAGCTAGTGCTCAGTGCTCCTGTGGCTCCTCCCTGCACCCACCATGCCTGCAGGTCAGGACCCCAGCACACGGCTTCCCAAGGGGAAAGCCTCCCACCCCTGGCCTGGGCCACATTTTCCAACCAGCACCTCTGTCCATCCCTGACGGGAGTCAGCGCCCTCTGCAAGTTGCTCTAATGCAGGCAGGATGTGTGCCTGTAGCACAGCAGGTGATTGGGGTCCGAGTGTCCAGTAAGGCGCTGAGCTGGTGTTCAGGAGGAGCCAAGGAGACTGGCACGGCCACTAGATGACAGTCATAGTGGATATTTCTTGAGCACATACAATGTTCAAATGCTTTCCATACATTTTCCTATTGGAGCCCCACAAGAACCCTGTGGGGGTGCACTGTCATGAGCTCCTGTTGACTGCTGAAGAGGGGGAGGCTCAGAGGGTAAGCCACTTACACAAGGTCACTCGGCCAGTGCTAATGGCTCTGGATTTGGACCCAGGAAGCCTGGCTCCAGAGCCACTCACTCTCACCCAAGGTGCTAAAGGATAAGTCTGTGGCATCTGCTCCACCCAGGTAGAAGGTGAGGTGGCAAAGAGGTCTCATGAGCAGTAAGGTATGGCAGTACCTGGCAGGCATGTGACACAAGCGTTTCCCTCCCAGACAGATGTGGAAGCCCAGCCAGCACTGCTAGCTGCTGCGGACAGGGCTGAGTAGAAGCCAGCTGCCCAGCTTTGACTTTGGGGCCTCTTATCCCAGACATCTCCTTCATTGACCTTTTTCCAAGGTCAGCATTCCCTTCCAGGCACCTCAAAGTCAGGCATGGCTCATATGTACTGTAGGTCAACTCAAAATCACTTTAGGTATCCAAAGTGGGGAGTGAAGGCCTCAGAACCCTGACCTCGAGGGACAAAAAGCTGTGACAGTGTGTCTAGGGTGGCCTGCCCAGCCGCCCACGAGTGGGGCCGAGGTCACGCACAGCAGGGAGGCTGTCTGTACTGACTCTTGGTGTGGTGCCCACTTGCCAGTCTCCTCTGCCAACTTCCCTCCCTCCCATCACTTGGTGGGTAAGCACACACCAGCTGGAGTTGGACTGTCCAGGTGCAAATCCCCGCTCGACCATTGTCTAGCAGGAATAATCTTCGGTAATTGTTGACTTTCCCTGAGCTTCATGTTACCGGTTACGAAATGGGGAAGTGCCCACCATGCTGTTGTGAAGATTAAATGTCACTGCATTTCGGGCATTTAGAATGGTGCCCAGGCCAGCTGCTGGTGCTTATTACTGAGAAGCTGAGCCACACGGAAGGTGATGCATGGCCTTGGCTCAAAAGCTCCTATTCATTGAACAACCTCCCTGTGTTCAGCTGAATGATGCTCCGCCTGCCAGAGACATCCACATCCAGCTCCAGGAACCTATGAATATTTTGTCTTATGCAGCAAAAGGGACTTTGCAGATGTGAGTCAGTTAAGGATCTCAAGATGGGGAGATTGTCATAGATGATCTGGTGTCATCACAAGGTCCTTATCAGTGGAAGAGGGAGGCAGAAGATGTAGGGAGCTCTGACAATAAAAGCCAGTTTAGAGAGATGCTGTGCTGCTGGCTTTGAGGGTGGAGGAAGGGGCCCCGAGCCAAGGAGCACAGGCAGCCTCTAGGAGCTGGAAAAGGTCATAAAACAGATTCTCCCCCGGAGCCTCCAGGAACAAACACAGCCCTGCCGATGCCTCACTTTTATCCCAGTAAGACCCATGTCAGGCTGCTGACATTCAGAACTGAGAGAATACATTTCTGTTGTTTCAAGCCGCTGAATATGTGGTCTTTTGTTACAGCAACCATAGGAAACTAACCTACTCTTCCAGAAGAAGGATTCTCAAACTTGTCTAATCATAATTAACTCCCAGTTATTGATCACCTACCAAGGCCAGCCAGTGCCAGGCCTTACAGACATGATCTCATTCTCCCGACTCCCCCAGAAAGCGATAATCCAGCTTTTGCAGCTGTGGAAATAGCCTCTGAGAGGCCTAGCAGCCTGCCTGAGGCCACACAGCCGTGCGGGGGACAGAAGCAAACTCAAATCCAGAACCGCCTGCCTCTCGAGTCTGTGTCTATCCATTATACCAGAATCCCCCAGCTCTTTCAGATTTGGGGGAATTGGGAGGGGCCCAAAGAGCAAAATGCCCCAACATGCTATCCAAACATGGCTTCCCTTCTTTTCAAACTCACATGGAAAGGAAATCCAATCCATCTGCTCCCCACTCATTTACACATAATTCATCAAAATGTTCTTCAGTTGGAGTCATTTGATACCCAAAAGTCCTAATGAGCTATTTTTCCTTTGAACCAGGAAGCTAATCCTGCCAGCTCTGGACAGAACTGAAACTTGGAAAGGTCCAAATTCTGTTCCCAAATTAGCAGCGAGGAAGTTCGGATGAGATCTCCACACGGCAGAGTGTAATTAGGACCAGGGTATCGGTCCCCAGCAGGGTCAGGGCCCTGGGTTGGCCCCAGAGCAAGTGGAGTCTCAGGAAGACTGTGGTCAGCTGTCCTCCACGTCCTTAGCCACTGACGTGAACAGCCGGGATAGGGGCATGGCAGTGTCACAAACACAGTGAGAATAATAGATAACAGCTAGAGGCACCTGCTCCAGGGCAGCACAACTCTAAGAACTTGACGTGAACTGCCTCATTGATTCCCTGACAGCGCTGAGCAATAGGTAACATCCTTAACCCATTTTACAGATGAGGAAACTGAGGCTACACACAGATTGGTTAAGAGACCTGCCCAAGATTATACAGCCAGAAAGTGGTGGTGCTGGGATTTTAACATCAGCCCAAGGTTCCAGAATGTGGGTTCTTAACTTACCCCCAGAGCAAGCTGGAGCCCACTGGCGAGGTGCCTGTGTGTGTGTCTGGGGCAGGGAAGTCAGGCCCCTGTGGTGTCAGGAGATGCCTCTGGGAAACAAGCCTCCAGCTTTCTTTATCCTCATGTGCTGGCCACCCTCTTCAAGACTCTCTGGCCCCCAAGTCCCAAGCTGGGGGGGGTTCCTTTGGTCCTAGGCTCTCGGGACCCCTCTAAGAGCTGCTCATGGTCCTGATCAGTAGGGACTCAAGGTTTGGGGTGGGATCTTCAATCTGCCATGCACACCGCATTTCCTGGGGCACATGTCACGGTGCAGGCTCTGACTCAGCAGGTCTGTGTGGGGCCTGAGACTCTGCGTTTCCAACAGGCTCCAGGGGACGCTCATTCTGCTGGCGTGGGGACATTTCCAAGGGGGAAGGATTAGGACAGAACTTTTCAACCTAGACTTCTCACTAGACTCACCAGGTGCAACACAAAAATACACAAACATAAAACCAAAACAAACAAGAACTCTGATGCCCAGGAACCCCCCAGACCAGTGAGATCAGAATGTCCAAGGGTGGGGAGTGGGGCAGACATCAGCATGTTCTAAAGCTGCCCAGGTGATCCTGACCTGGTAGAACCACCGTTCCAGGCCACGAACTCCAGGTCTTTTCCTTCCCACGGAAGCCGCACACTCCCACCTAGAGCCACTTCCCCTCAGCAGAGGCGGCTGAGCGGGTGTGTCCGGGAAGCAGCCGTGGGCCACCCGGGGCACAGGTGCTGCAGGGCTCCGGTCCTCATCTGTGAAACAGGGAGAACAGGGTGGGGAGCTGTAGGGGAGCTGGGGCCATGAAGCAGTTAATTTAGGTAAAAGACTCACAGTGAGCCCTGTTGGTGTTCGCTGTTCTGACAATTATGTTTATTAACTGGACATCCCCTGCTAACACAGTACCTGCACACCGTAGGGTTCTGCACATGCTTGTAAATGAATGAGGCCTGGAGACAAGAAGCAATGAATGAGCGGATTCATGAATGGAGGGCTGACGTCTAAGGCAAGCCACATGCCTGGGGTCTTCCTGGCTCCCCATCTGCACTTCTTGCTAACAGCAAGGATCGGCTTGAGCCTTTGCCTAGGTTAAACAGCTCCCTCTCCTGCCCTCGCCTCCACCCCCACACAAATACACACTCACCCCCACAGCCCCAGCACACACGTGTGTTTATTTTCTTTGACGTTCACACTTCTTTTATGGTCCCTCCCACCCTGATCCTGAAGGCTTGTCTGATTTTGTTCAAAGTTCGAAGCACAGCACTGAAGACACACGCCTGGTCTTCTTGCGGTAGGTTAAGGTATTGCAGGGGGGTAGTCCAACACTGAGCACCCCTGGGGCTATTTCCTGAGTGTCCACCACGCTGGGACCCATGGGGAGGCGCAGAAAAGTAATAGACTGGACGGAGCCCACCCTGCCATGAGGCAGCAACGTGATGGAGAGGAAGGAGCCGTGGTCCACATGGTATCAAGGTAGGAGCAAATGACCCAGAGCTGGACTGTCTGGGTTCAGAACCTGAGCCTCACCATTTGCCAGGAATGTAAGCATGACTCCTGTGCTCAGATTCCTTGTGTGCAAATGGAGTCGGGAAGGGTGCCATTAGGAGGGGGACGTGGGTTCACATCTGTTAGTCACGTGCTCACGAAAGTGGCCCCATGTGGGTGTTTGCTATTATCATCATTATTACCCTGCCACATCTACTCAGAAGCTGGGTGCTCCTAGGCAGGTGTCTTCCCCTCTCTGGGCTTCAGTTCTTTCATCTATAAAATAAAAATGGGCATGAGGAAGTTGCATCTTGCACAGTGCTAGGCATTTTAGTAGATGCTCATTAAGTTTTTGTTTTGTTTTGGTTTTCCTTCCCTTACGTTGCTTAGAGTATCATGGAGGAAGATGCCCGGGAAGATAAGTAGAGGTGGTCTAGGCTGAGGATCTGATGGGGACTTCAGACACCACATGTTGTGGAGTCTCAGAGAAATCAGAGCCCCCTCCTCACCTCCTTTTCATTTACCCTTTCCTAAAACTGAGGCTAATTATTACAATCCAAATATGTTACTTTTAGTTTTGAAAAGTTTTAATTCCTTGACTAACACATGTTTATTGTGGGAAAATTAGAACATACAGATAAACAAAAGAAGAAAACAAAAAACCACCCATTACCCCACCAGCCAGAGATATCCAGTTAGCAGTTTGGTATGCATCCATCCAGGTTTTTTTGTTTAAAACACAGAAATGAGATCACCCAGTTTTCTAATCCACATTTTAATTAAACACACTCCAATCTGGCTTCGCCCTCACCAGGCCACTCACCCACCCTTGTGAGAACATCTAGCTATCTCAGAGAGACCAAATTCGGTGATCACTGCTGATTTCTTGGCCACCTAACAGTTCCCACCTCTGTCCAGGCCCTGAATGTAGCACATTTAGGCTGTTTTACAGTTGTCTGCTTTTCCAAATACCACTGCAATGAACATCCTTACGGCAGAAACTTGTCACACATACACAAATAGATTTTTAAGTTAACTCCTCCCCAAATGTATAAAAAAATTTTTAAAGATATGGAAATAGCAAAGATTAAGTCAAGGATGTAATTGATCTCCACCTTTGCATGCTGTCCCACCTCAGGCAGCCTTTCCCTGGGGCCTGATAAGGAGCCATATTACACAGAAGCCACAGACTGGACCTCGGGCTTAAGCCCCCACACCAACCAAAAAGAATTGCTGGTGGCTGCAAAACGAGGCAGGAAGTCCTGCCTACAGGAAGTCCCACCCCCAGAGGTGGGCCTTTCCTGTGCTGTCCTGCATGGCAGCCCCATCCCCATGTGGCTGCGGAGTCCTTGAAACATGGCTGGTTTGACCTGAATTGTGCTGTAAGTGTAAAATACCTACCGGATTTGAGTAATTAGTATGGAAAAAAGGAAACATCTCAGTAATATTTATGTTAATTGCAGGTTGAGATGATATATTTTTGGATATATTGGGCTAAAATGCTTTTCAAATTAATTCCACCTGTTTCTTTTTGCTTCTTTTTTAATGCAGTTGCTAGAAAATTTAAAATTACAAATGCATCTTGAATTATACTCCTCTCGGATAGCACGGATCTAAAGGCCTCCCTGTCTTACATGTGTATAATAATTTATGTTCTCTCTCCAAGGAGCATCTGCCCCCATGCTTCCTTTGATCTCGCAACAGCCCTGTAAAGTTCTCTCATCTCCAGTTCGTAGATAAAAATGGGCCAACTGGAGAGATGCGAGACTTGTCAGGAGCTGTACAGTCTAGAACCAGATCACTGGCCGTGGTCAGGGC
Source organism: Galeopterus variegatus (assembly GCF_000696425.1). NCBI lineage: Eukaryota > Metazoa > Chordata > Mammalia > Dermoptera > Cynocephalidae > Galeopterus > Galeopterus variegatus. The sequence continues at coordinate 531,264 of NW_007726661.1, forward strand.
GTGTCTGGCTGTCGTCCTCAGAGTCCCTCTGTATGGACTCCCACTCGAGGGCTCCTTGCATTCCACACTGGGGTTGCCAAGGCTTTGAAGTGTGCCCAGCCCTGAAGTCCTTGCAGGAGTCTGGACTTCCAGGGGGATGTCTGGCTGTGATCCCGTAAGCCTAAGAGAGCTGCAGAACAACGGGGAAAAAGAAGGCAGCTGTGCTCTCCGCCCACAGCCCTCCTGCCCTGCTTCCCCCGCCCTGATCTCCCCCTCCTGCTGCCCTGTAGTCCACCCCTGTCCCTCCATCCCCCCACCCTGCAGTCCCACTGTCCTGAGCCCTCACCCTCCCCTCACTGCCCAAGGAGAACAGGGCTCCGTGGAAAGGAGGGGCTTCTTTGCTCCTGTTGAGCTCTGTTTCCATTAGGGTGACTGTTGACAGGAACATGTCACATCAGAAGATGGATGCTGGTTTTGTCCCATAAGTCCTAAGACCTCGGTGCCAGAGGTGGCCCTGAAAGGCCTTTTCTCAGTAAATTACTGCGTTTATTTAGCCCTTGAAGGGTTGTATACAGAGCCCGCCTGGCTGCAGAGGCGGCTGCGGCCACTCCCTCCTGGATGGCCTTTGATTCAGGGTGGGGGTTGTCTTACACTACACTCTCCACCAGAGGCAACATCAGAGCCAACCTGGTTCAAAGCCGCACCTTTTGGCATTGCCTTAAGCATTAGAAGCATACGTTGTTATTCTTTTCAGTCTTGTTAGATGTGGCTTCAATAGCACATTCTAACTTAGTTCCAGCAATGCAGGGTAGTAAAGAGAATTCAGGCCTAGACACCCCCCCCAATCAGGATGCCTCTCACATCTCCCCAGGCATCTTCTGGGTGGTGCCCCACTGAGTGCCCACCACGTGACTGGCACTGTGCCCAGAGTAGCCCTTCAGCTGGGATCTGGTAGCCCCATTTTCCAGATGAGGAAGCTGAGGTGGAGGAGAGATGGAGTGACCCCAGGAATAGAGACATCAGACCTGAAGGGGCTGCCGTCCAGCACGTCCTGTGTGGGGTGCTGAGTGTGTGACCACACTGTGACCACCGCATTGATGAAGAAAGCAGGGTGTGGCCTCCAAAAAGTTGCTGGTGAGTTAATTTGGGCTGGAGGAATCAGAGCCCTCCTGCACTGCTGGTGGAATTAAAATGATGCAGCCACTGTGGAAAGTAGTCTGTTTGTTCCTCAAAAAGTTAAACACCGAGTTAGTTACCACATGACCCAGCAGTTCCACTCCCAGTTATATACCCAGGAGGACTGAAAATAAGTACTCGAGCAAAAACATGCATACAAATATACATAGCAGCACAGTCACAATAGCCAAAAGGTGGAAACTACCCAAATATCCACCAACGAATGAATGGTTAAACAAAATGTGGTCTTTCTATGCAATGAAATATTATTCAGCCTTAAAAAGGAAGGAAATTCTGACATATGCTACAAGGTGGCTGAACCTTAAAAAGATTATGCCAAATGAAAGAAACCACATGCAAAAAGACATTTGTATGGAATGTCCAGAATAGGCAAATCTGTAAAAACCAAAAATGTCCAGAATAAGCAAATCTGTACAAACCAAAAATAGACTACTGGTCACCAGGAGCTGGGTGGGGATGGGAGGATGAGGAATGACAACTAATGGGTCCAGCGTCCCTTTCTGAGGTGATGAAAATGTTCTGGGACTAGACAGAAGTGATGGCTGCACAACACTGTGGACGTACCAAATGCCACTGAACTGTTCATCTTGAGACAGGTAAGTTTATGGTATGTTCATTTCACCTCAATAAAATAAATAAATAAATAAATAAGCCTGGGCCAGCAGAAAGCCAGACACCCAGGGCCACGGCTTAAGGAATTGACTCTGAGATTGCAGATTTTCTAGGCAATACAGGGGCAAGAGTGCCCAGCCCCGCCCACCAGACACTTGCGGCATCTTTCATTTTTCACAGGGCAGGGCCCTTGTCTCTTCTTCCTGATACTGCGTGTCATCTGGGCCAAGGAACACTTTTGATGAATTGGCAGAGTGGTCAGGCACTCGGGACCCGGTTTGGAGCAGAACACCGTGAGCTTCACAGACAATCAGCCCACTGAAGCCAAGGGTACATGGGCACTGCAGGTAGCCCTCCAGGCCCCAGAGGGCTCTCCACGGGTTCTCTCCTCATCTCAGGTTTCTTTCCACCACAGGAGGAGAGTTTGCCAGATATTTTCCCCACCTACGAGTCTCATTAGAAGGCATCTCTCATGCCTCTTCCCCCTTCCTCCACGTTCCCCACAGGCCTCTCCAGCAAATTCCCAACAGGCAGCAAAGATTGATAACTGCTCAGAGAGGTGGTCCCAGTGCCCATGCCTGAACTGTCTAAAGACAATTAGACACTTTTACAGAAAGAGCACGGTTTCTCCGTTTTCATAAAACTCGGTAGTTGCTCTCCTACTTTCTTCTTGTTAATGGATTTAGAGCTCCTTGGGTGACAGGGTTCAACATGAAGGTGTTAAGAAGTGAAATCAGATTATTCAAAACCAAACCGGTAACTAGAAATCCTGCTCCTTAGATTGGAAAAAAAAAAAAGAAAAAAATGTTAAAATCATAAACTCAGTGTTGGCAAAGGCATCGAGAGACAGGTGTCTGCTCACACTGCTTACAGATGGATAATGAACTTAACCTTTCCACAGCATTGTTTGAACGTAGATGCCAGGTGCTTAGAAGTGTCCACACCCTGTGATCTGTAACTCCTCCCTAGGGAATTCACCAAAAGAAATAAACATTCAGGTTTACTGGGATTTATGTGTAAGGATTTATATTTGCATCCTTATTTATACAGATGAATATTCAGGAACAACCTAAGTGCCCAACAGGAGGAGATGGCTTTACTCTACATAAGATGGGCTTCCAGGTAGACATTAACATTATGTCCTCACCGAGTCTCTGCCTCTCTCACTTTCTACAACAGGATTTAGTTTTTCAATTTTAAAATACATGTTTTCAAATTATATTTAAAGAAGTGGAAACATTCATAATGAAATAGGAGTGAGAAAAGCAGGATCTAAAAATGTATATATAATAATTCAAACTTTGCTTAAAACATGGAGAGAGAGAAAGGGACAAACAGGGAGAAATAAAAAAATAGAAAAATACATAAAGCAGTTAATCCCAGGACGTCAGGATTATAGTCAGTTAATAAATTCTTCCTTAAACATTTCCACTTTTTAACAAACATTCTATAACAAATGTTTGTTGTATAATAAACACAATTCTTATCTTACAATTGAAATAAACATATATTTGTTTTTACATCTCTGCCTACTGTGAACTAAAACAGCTATAAAGGAAAGCGCAGGAGGAATGTATGTGTGTTGGATTACCGCACGTTACATGTTTGCTTGTTTTCTTAAAAAAGATGACCGGTAAGGGGATCTTAACCTTTGACTTGGTGTTGTCAGCACCACGCTCAGCCAGTGAGCAAACCGGCCATCCCTATATGGGATCCGAACCCAGGGCCTTGGTGTTATCAGCACCGCACTCTCCCAAGTGAGCCACGGGCCGGCCCACACGTTACATTTTTTTAAATTGAAAGATCACATGTGGAGACTCATTATCCCAGGAGGCAAGTACAGGTTGTGGAAAATGCTCTGATTCTGTGGGTCAGGAGACTGGGTTCTCAGCCTGGTGCTGAGTGGCCAACCATTTTGCCAAAACTTCTTGAGGCCTCATCTAGGAAATAGGGGAAAGATGCCCACCTCGGCCCACTCTCCCAAGTGAGCCACGGGCCGGCCCACACGTTACATTTTTTTAAATTGAAAGATCACATGTGGAGACTCATTATCCCAGGAGGCAAGTACAGGTTGTGGAAAATGCTCTGATTCTGTGGGTCAGGAGACTGGGTTCTCAGCCTGGTGCTGAGTGGCCAACCATTTTGCCAAAACTTCTTGAGGCCTCATCTAGGAAATAGGGGAAAGATGCCCACCTCGAGGTGTGATGTCATCACGGCTAGTGGCTGTGGACTCTTCCCAAGCTCGGGGGAGGAGCCACGAGTCTGGGCATGGCAGGGAGTGTGTGGAGGTCCCCCCTTCTTGGTGGAGCTAGTTCACCACTTGGGCTGGGCAGGAAGCAGCCCCCGTCTCTGAATTCAGTCTCCACTCAGCCAGGCCAACTACAGCCCTGCCTGGGCCACCTTGTGGCCACCTCCAGCTGGTGAGGACCTTGGTGAGAGCTCTGGCACTGACTGGCTGGCCACTCTACCAGTTGCTTTCCCTCTCTCTGGGCCTCAGTTTCTTCCACTGTAAAATGGGAGGGGGGGTCTCCAGGTCGGTGTTTCTGAAACCTTATTATTCAAGTTCCATCAAAACTGTCAAAGTTTCTGCCGTATCTAGTTACCATCCTGTGCTGATCTACTCATTATTTTTCTTTAAATCAATTTGCTTTAATTTTTTTTAATTAAATATTTCAAAAAAAACCTTTTTGTGGCTCTTGTAAGTGGAAAGGATTGCCAGCCAACATAACCCCACAAATACATTCAGTGGAAACAAAACATCCCTATCAAATTCTAGCAAACTATAGCCTGATGAGTTTCGATTCCAAAGGTCTGTGCTTCTTCTGAAAAGGGGAACACAGCCCTGCTAGAAAGAGGCTGTGGGAAGAGTCCACAGCCACTACCCCTGACGACGTCAGAAAGATGTAAAGACAGCAAAGCAGTGAAGGGACACTTGCTCGTCAACATAATCAGAAAACTGGAAAGAGCAGTGGAAGAGAAGCAACATTCTCGCTTATGATGAAACGTACTTGTTCCCTGGCCCTTCATCTTGTAGAGACAGAGAAAGGTGGGCGGCTGCAAGGGACTCTGCTCCCAACTGTTCTTCTGGATCCTCACGGGTCTCCTGGGCTGCCAGCAGGCTTGGTTTTCATTAGGCCCCAGAAAAATGGAGGGTGTTAAGCTGTTTGTTATTTCAAGTCAGCAGAATTAGCAAAGACTTCAGGCATGGTACTTAAATCCATACCACCCTCCAGAAATCCAGTCCCCTTCAAGTGATGCAGATTGTTCTTAAGTCTCTTATTAGTGATGCTCTTAACTGTTGAAAGATCACAGGCCATTAAGGGGCCAGAGAAACCCCAGAGACCCCTGAGAGCAGCAAGAGAGAGCAGGAGACACAGAGGGGCTTTCCCTGGCTGTTGGGAAGGATGCACAGCTTGACTTATGTGCAGCTTGCCACTGGACACGGCGTGCTGGAGCACCTCAGGCACACTTCACAGATTTTTAAAAGGAGCTCAGAAGAAAGCACCATTCTTTCATCCATCTAAAAACATTCACCATGGCCTCCTGCATCAGGCACTGCTCTAGGCATTGGGGATACAACAGTGAACCCAAGAGGCAAAAACCATCCACCTCGTGGGACCTACATTCTGGTGGGCAAGTGTGAATGCCAGATACACGATGTCAGGTAGAGCTGAGTATGCTGGTGCACTGTGTCAATGTCAGTGTCCTGGTTGTAACATTGTCCTGTCATTACACAAGATGTTACCAGCTGGGGAACTGGGTGAAGAGTACACAGGATCTCTCTGTATTATTTCTCGCAACTGCATGTGAATCTACAATTATATCAAAACAAAGAGTTTCTTCAAAACAAAAAAAATCTGTGACCAAAGACAAAATAATAATAAAAATGATAGTAATAATAATAAAATTCTCAGCTGTCAAGTGCCTGGAGAAACTAGAGAGGCTGACAGTTAACAATCCTTGAGCCAGGCCACCTGGGTTCAAATCTCAGCTCCCCGTGTGACCTGGTCAAATTATGTCACTGCCTTGTGCCTCAGTATTGGCGTCTGTAAAACGGGTCCACAGTGGTACTCACCTCCTCTGGTTGGCATGAGTATGAAATGTTTATGGGTGAGTGCCCCTCTCATGCTGTCTGATTTTTATTGTTATGACTCTGTGGAAGGCTCTGGAAGACTTTGGGCTGGCCTTTTACACACATCAAGCATTATCTCATGTAATCCTCACAGCCACACTTCAGAGGCAAGACCAGGCCCATTGCACAGCTGAGGGGATGGGGACTCCCAGAGCTGAGACTGAATGTCAGGTCTGTGGGACTTAGCAGGTGCTGAGGGAGGAGGAATCCTAAATGACTTCTCCTGGACCCAGGCAGCTGCAGCCCGTCCTTGCCCACCCCTGGAAGTAGGGCCTGGCCCCGGTCTCACAGGCTGCAGGGAGCCTGGCTTGGGTCCCCAGCTCTGCAGAAACCATCTCCCCTGAGGAAGAGCAGGAGGCATCCTGTCCTCCAGCCTGCCTGGGAACTAAAGATTGCCCACGTCTTTGCAAAGCGAGTGTACTGTGTTTCCTTCCACCATCTTAGAGAGAAATTGGAGCTGAAAGTCCTCCTGTTCCCAGAATCTAAACAACAGAGGGTCTGCCATGCCAGCCAAGGGCCCCGCTTCTTCTCTGAGCCTGCTCCAATTTCTTTTTGTCTCGAGCCTCAAGTTCTGCCCCAGCAAAGATTGGTTTGGTATTTCCAGAAAGACTTCTTCTCTTCCCTGAGAATGAATGGACCCCAGATATTATAATCCAAACCCTCAGGGCTCAGGAACTAAAAAAAATAGAAGAAAAAATCTGTGTCCAGGCCTGTGGTAGATGGCGGAGCAGGGGCAGCAGACGGGTGCATTCCTGGGCCATCCCAGCGGAGGGCCTTGCTGGCTTCACCGTATGGAAGAGAAAAGCTCAGGCCTTAGAAAGGACAAGTGACTTACAGAGAATGGCAGCTTTGGCTGGGGCTGCAGCTTTGACAGCATTAAGAAACAGCTACATTTTCCAATTTAATAATGCCGTCCTCTCTTCTGAGCACCACTGACCTGGAGGTGACTCTTCAACCCCGGGTTTGAATCTGTGTTCTGGTGCTTATAGCTGTGTGCTTTGGGGCAAGTCATCTGTACCTCACTTACCCCATCTGTGAAATGGGCACAAAAATAGTACCTGCCTTGTAGGGCCGTGGCCCCAGTGAAATAAATCAAACAGTGCGAGGCTCCTTAGAGCAGTGCCTGAGTTACTAGACGTACATGCTAACTCTCATGAATAAGGCATGTGATTTACAGGAAAACATGCAGGCCAATAACATCACAATTACTGAGAACAAATAACCAGAACTTACACCTTAATTCATCGAGATTTGAGTTTTTCCCAGGAGATTTTAAAATTCTGTCTTTTGAAAGAGAAAGCCTCGTGCTCATCAGAAGAAGCCTTGTTGAGGTCACATTCATGACTCAGAACATTTTGGGGCCCATCCTGTTCATGCTCTTGATTAGGAAAGCGAGGGTGGGGTGGGGAGGGGGTGGCACACAGGTTAACAAGGGGCTCCTTCCCTTTCCTTCAGACCTGGCCAACAGAGGGGACAGAGCAGATGCGGGCATCCTGGAAATACTTCCCATGCTGAGAGTGTTTCTGCTCCACCAAGAACTGACCCAAAATGCTAGAATGCACCACAGCTTGGGTATCTGGTAGGATGAAGATGGTGCTTCCTTGTAGATGAGCTGCAGCCACTGGGCCAAGGCAAGCCCAATACCCAGGTGGGTGTCCTTAGAGCACAGGAATTACAGACAAGCAAACACAGTCTCTGAAGTCTCCAGCGAGTTAAACAGAGATATATCATATGTTCAGATTTAGAAGTTTAGGATCAGGGTCATGGTCTCAGTTCCTAACTGCACATGGAATTACCAGGGCACTAATGAAAAAAAAATGCTAGGGGGTGAGCCCACACTCAGACTCATATCCTCCGGGGTGTGGGCAGGCGTCTGCACTGTAAAAGTGCTCTAGGGGATAGGAAGGGACAGCCCGGGTGAAGAACCCCTGGGCTTGGGGCAGGAACAGCAGGAGATGAAGGTCTCCTCAGCAGAACTGAAGCCAAATGGTGAAGGGGGACAATTATACAAGATCCCTGCCACCCCCTTGAGAGCCCCCACCCAGCCCTTATGTACCTCTGCACTTCCCAGAGAGCACCGCCTCCCCCCACCCTGCCCAGCCCACCACCGGCTTCTCCCTCTACCCAGGGCTCCAGCCCTGAAGACTTTCCAACTCTGCTTCCTCCTCCACTTCCCACAGCGCACGCATCCATTTGTCCCCTCCTCCCCCTGCCCCTTCCTGTCGCTCTCCCCTGTGTCCCAGGTAGGCTGCAGACCCAGCCCTCCAGAGATTGCCCCCTTTGCTCTTGTGCTTTGATGCCCAAGAGGTGTGAGGTTGCCGCAGGCCACAGCAGGGGACAGGCTTCCTTGGAGCTCTGAGTGATGACCTGAAGCAGTGCGGGCCTTTCCCTCTCAAGAGCTGGTGCGGCAACATCAGCCTGGAAGCCCCCAGAGGGTGCACATTGCCCACCCCGCCCTGGAGCTCCAGGCCACACTTTGAGAACTTCTGTCCTAGGGCATTTTCAGTTACACTTTCCCCTCTGGCCTGGCAAGGACCTTAAGAGTTAAGCACAGAAGGAACTGCTAGCCATTTTCTTTGGATGTGGATATCGAGATTCAGCTAGAAGGTGGGGAAACAGCTCAACTCCGGACAGCAGATCTTTCCTTAGCTGTTGGAGCTGCCAGGGGTGTCTCCACCACCCTCCCCCCAGGCTGCCTACCTTCCTGTCTTGCTGCTCAATATCCATCTTCAGGGCCACAGTCCCTCTGGGCACTACACATTGTGGTTGGGAGTGTCCGCTGAGAAAGGGGGGCTATGACACCTCTCAGGATTAAAGAGGGGTGATGTGGGAAATACGCCTGGAATACACCTGGCCCCTAGAGGGCGCTGCACAGAGGCCTGCTCCCTCCCCACGTTCTCAGCAACACTTCAGCTGCACCCACACGTTTGCAGGCCACTTTCGTTTGCTGCCCGTACCGGTGTCCACTGTGACTTAAAAGGAGGGAGTCAGGCTGAGGCTCTGAAGTGGGTCTCACTGGAAAAATAAACTCTGCATCCATCTGTGTTTGAGGAAGGGGCATGATTTCCCAGGCACGGGCCCGGGAGGTGCGGGGGGGATTTGGTTTTAGGTAGGGAATCTACAGAATCTTCTCGCATTATTTGGAGAATAGATGTGACTAACAATTTCAGGCAGATCAATCCGGGTGGGTCGGCTGGGTGTGTGTTCTATGTAAGATCTGTGTGTGAAGTCACTGGACAATGAAAATAATAAAGTGAATAAAAATATCAATTTGCATGTTCAAAGCACCTTTTGTTCTAAGGCCACTTTTTAGGATGAAGGAAGAAAGATGTGCTGTGAGCTCCTCACCCGAGCTCACACACTGGCACTGCAACATGGGCAGGGTCTTACCCAGTTTCTGCAGGTCCGGCTTAGCCCAGCTGCTCAGCACTGTCCCGACAATTAGAGTTTGAGTGAGACGGGGGTCGCTGAGAAGTGTGGTGACTCACCGTGGGGAGAGGCCTCAGCACACTGCCAGTGTCCTTGTTTTACAAAAAGAGAAAATACAGCCCAGAAAGAAAGGTCTGCCCATGGTCACGAGAAAATGGAAGTGAATGCCCCGTCTTCCACCTCTCTCACCTCAGAGGGCACCTCACACCCCAGCTCTGAACGGGCATGAAAGGAACAGAGCAGTGTGGGGAGAATCCAAATACCTCATAAGCTAATGCATGTGGGGAAAGGGTGGGATTTTATATCCCAAATGATTTTTTTCTTTTGAACATAGACATCTGGAGTCCTATAAATAAAATTCAAAATGTAAATATTGTAAAGCCCATTAGAGAGTGGTTTTAGGTTTGGTGAGAGCACGGGTCAGTTGCTCTCCCGCTACACCGTGGTGGGAAAACACCACCCCACATGTGGGTGTTCTCAGCTCCCGCCCGCCACCCGTGTCACCGTGTTGGCCAGGCTGCACCTCGGCGAATGAACATTAAAACACGGGTCAATTGTCTTGTATTTATTATGTTGCATTATAGAACAGTTTTAAATAGCTACCTAAAAACCTTTCTGCTTTTATTTTATACATGGGGGGAATACTCCGTGGAGGGAGAGTCCCTCACTTCTTGTCGTCAGAACACACATTCCTGCGCACACCGGTTAAGCCTCAGGACATGCACTCGGCCAGATTTCTAATATCAGGTTTAAAATGCTCTTCAAAAGACATTTTCTGTTTGAGACATATTAAACAAGCTTTATTTAATAATGCTCGATTTGACTTATCCAATTTAAATATTTGCTGTGATCAGCAACCATTTGATCCGGGCTTGGTTTGGGGTGAAGAATAATTACTCCGGGTTATTTTTCTTCGGTGCTGGCTTGATCCTGGAGGCAGGACAACCACTCTCGAGTTCCTCCATGTCTCTAATCCATGCTGCGGGTGGAAAGAAACAGAGCCATAAAAAGCATCTCCGAAGGCCGCTTTTATAATGTTTACGCTGCTTTTCCTCACGTCTGTCTGACTGAAGACAGAAGATGTCATTTAAAAGACTCTTCCTAGCCAGACAATTATAAAGAGAAAAAAAATATTCTTTAAAGTACAGCAGGAGAATGTAAAGAAATTCCTAAGGAGATGATCTCTTTTGAGATGTATTCTGCCATCCACCCTCCGCTTTTCCCCCATCGAGGGATTTTTATAACAATTGTATACACCAAATGGATGGTCGTCCATTAGAAGTCAAGGATTTTAAGACTGGAGCAGGGAGAGGAACAGTTGTTTTGATATTTTAATTCGATATGTTTTAAGAGAGGGAAGGCCACTTTGATTTCTCCTAAGTTTGGGGACATGGAGATTTTCGTTACCGCTGTTCTTATGGTTATGGTTTTACTAACACAATATTTAAAAAAAAAAACTTGCATTTTATCTTTGCAAGCCACCTTCAGAAATAGCCACCTTGAAGCCCACCGTCCTGATTCCCTCTTCAGGTATTGTAAAGCCATTGATCACGACATAAACGGCTGACAGCTTCACTCCCTGACACCAGCTCGGTAAACCGGCCAGGGGTGAGGGTGGGAGGAACTCTGCCCGTTATCTGAGAAACCTCTATAAAGCGACCCTGCTCCCAGCCTGCAAGGAGGGATCTTTTTCTGTGAAAGGAGCATTTATTAGCGTGGGGCCAGCACCTGGTTTATGGACCCTGGCCGGGTGGGAGGATGCCGCCCCACCCCGCGGCAGCCGGTCCGGCCTGAAGTGTTTACCGCGGGGGGGATTTACACCGTCCAGGTGTTCACTCGGGAAACCTCTCGGCTCTGGGCTGACACGACGATTGCAGTGGATCAGCAGACTTCGGCATTTTTCTATAGTGTTCACTCGGGAAACCTCTCGGCTCTGGGCTGACACGACGATTGCAGTGGATCAGCAGACTTCGGCATTTTTCTATACATAACGGTCCAGGGGCCAAAGAAACATTAACAAAAGAAAAGCACTGGCCCAAAGCAGGTTCCTCTCCTCCTGTGATTTCACACAGAAGGGCTGAGCTGCCACCTCAGCCACACTCCCCAGCACCCCTGTCCCAATGGGGGGAATTCGCTGTCACTGAAATCTCTGCAGCACTCCCTCCTTTCATCAAACTGACGTCTTCTGTCAGTTCCTGCTCCCTGGCCTTTTGGCGGCTGTGTAGACGCTAAGCCGGGTTTCCCTTCTGCTGTTCCAGCCCCCTGGAGCTTTCAAAAGGGTCCTGCTAAGCGGCTTCTTTTCTTGCTGGAGAATCAAAGTTCTCAGGTGGCAAAGAAGGGACCTGGGGTGGTGCTGGCTTGTCGCACGTCTCCGCACCCCACGGGTCGGCCTCTGCGGGTGCTCGCACTCCGAGGGATCAACTTCTCAGGAGCCACTTTTCGAGAAAATCACTCTTTGTTACTTTTGCTCACATTTCAGTGCAGGTGACGGTGCTACTGTTTTGTCACTGGGTTTCCACTGAGAGTCCCTCACACCTGTGCTGTGGTAGGTAACCTAGCATAAGCTGAACGCCAGACTAAAACATGCCCCAAGAAATCAAAAATGGCTCTTTGCTTGTTAAAAAAAACATGTATTTTAAATGTTTTGTCACACACATCCTATCTCCATTTAAACGGGTTTGGATGTCTATTGCATTTCTATTTTTACCTTTGTCTTAATCTTTTTTACTTCTGATCCTCTGATGAAAAAGAAAACAAATGCATTTTTGCTTCCTAGTAATATATATATAGGAGGGGGGCGCTTGTAGAGAAGTAGAGAATGATTCTTTGATAATGTTTTTATTTTTACAAATAACTTTTTTATTGATCCAGCAAATACTGGGCTAATTGTAAGAGCTCGTTTCAACTTAGCTGTTTTTTTCTCCTTGACGAAATTCCCCAAGAACAGTCCTCTTGCTCCCTTGCAAGATCGGCTGACATAAAGCATGTGGTCAAACATAGGTGGGTTAAAAACTAGGGGTCATCCAGTTTTAGCAAATTGAGTTTTAGTGAATAATTAATATAATTCCTTTTGCTTTGAATTCTACGTTTAAAAAAATCTTTCAAGCCAATGATTTGAATACTAACAAATTCATTTAAAAAGCATTCAAACCTCCCTGTTTGTGCCTCTTTCTCCCTGGATGATAAATACACAAACCTCTCCAGTGTAGAAAAAATATCATTGATTTGCCATACTAAACAGGGAAACGTTTTTACCAGCAGTGATTGTTTAAAATTACTAGCCCTGCGGCCAGGGGGAAAAAATTCAGTGATAAAACAAAAACTTTTATTTCCAAACATCAGGTTGAAGGCTTTTCAAGCGATCGTGGAATCCCTGGAAAAGGGTTGCTCTCTGTTACCGCACACAAACTAACACTGAGAAAAACCGTGGAAAATATCATGTGATCCAAAGAAGACCCAGTGTTTAAAATAACTATTTTTGCTTTGCTGTAAATGTATTAACTATGTGCATTTGTGAATTTCTATTCTGAATCTAAATAGGATGCCTCAGTAGACATCTGTTTGTGGATACAGATACGTGAAAATACGTGTGACCAGGCTCTATTTTAAAGAATTGCCAGAGTGTCGAATTCTCAAGCACGCTGCAGAGCCCCAATGTAGCTAAGAGCACAATTCAACTAAACTACTAGATTCATTTCTTTTAGCCTCCGCTGGAGCCATCCCAGAAAAGCAGGTGACTATTGAAAGATTTTTTTTTTAATTCTAAATAACAAGAGGGATAAAAATTAATGTCATTCTATGAGGTCTGAACATTAAGTTAAGAGAGAGTTAGCCAGGGCCTGGTAAATGGCTAAACAGATTAGTAGCCTTACTTTTTAACATATAAACATCTGAAACCCGTTTCCTGTTTAAGAAAAAAAAAGTCTAGGTGGATGACCTCGGGCACTTTTTTTTGATTAACAAATGTGAATTGTACATCGTGGTGGGAAAAAAAAAATGGTCCACGCTTGGTGGTCTTTCTACAGTCTGTATACGGGAGAGAGAGAAAAAAATACAAAAATAAACGTTACCTTCTCACTTTCAGGGTGGGCAATGCCATTTCTACAGCCGTCCAGGGCTCTGGCAAATGTTAAGGCTGTCACCGCAGACAGAATCCCCATGGTCTGTGTGCCTCGATAGAGTCCGAAGAAAAACATTCCTCACATTCCTGATGGTTGGTCCTATCTCCAGGCCTTGGAGTCAGCCCTGAGGCTCGTGTCCCCGTCAAGTGGCCCAGGCCACGACTAATCTAAACCCAGGCCTTCCCCAGCCAGCCCTGCCGCAGGGCGAAGACCATGACCAATGTGCTGCCTACGCCCAGGGACACAGCAAGCTGCTTCTCAACCCTTAAGGACTAGGCACCAGCTGTAATTTGTTCAGCCGAAAAGAGCTTAGCGGTTCTGGCACATTCTGACAAGATACATTTTATAGGGTTTGTGCTAAAATTTGATATTGGAAGTTGGGATTCCAATTTTATGTCTCCAGTGATAACAATAGCAGCTGGGACCTTTAAGAAGTGTGTGTATTCCTTCTATTTAAGAGTTACATAATAAAAGCTATTTATGTCAAACACCTTATAAGGGAAAGATTTAGCCTGAATGTCATTATAACATATAATACTTTTTATATTTAGATAGAAGAAAATCCATTATCGGTGGTATATATTATTTTTGATCTGGATTATTAGATATGTAAGGGCTTTAAAAATTTTAAGTAAGCATCTCCTTGCTTTAATTTACAGATTCATTGAGTGGTCTTTTTCAGATATTATTTCTGTATAAAAAACAAATACTGATGCGTCATTGTTTTTCCGAGTCCTTCTGTTGAAAGCGCACAAGAGAAGGGCACAGTTTTATGCTGTTTGGTGTGATCTTTATCATTTCCAAGCACACCATAAAGGCATTCACTATAAATGATGCTTCTTCTGTTTTCTGAAAATGACTGTGGTTTTGGAGCATAACTGGCTGACCAGAACTTCCATAATTGTGATGTAGGGAAGGGTTAGCAGAAGGAAAACTTTTCCCAGCAAAGGAACAGCGACACCCAGCTCAAGGCAGCATCCGCAGCTAGGTTTCGGAGCAGATCAGAATGCCCTCGAGCTTGCGTAGCGACACCACACCGACATTGTCTGAGGACAGCTGTCCCACAGCCGAGTAGACGACGATTCTCTCTCCTGCAGGACACTCGGGAACGACCACACATGGCCCCGTCAGGCGGCTCGGTGAGAAAACCCCAGCTTCCTCCTTATCTTTTCTGCTCAGACAAAGATCAGAACCTAACTGAGAGGCTCACAGGACCCCAATTAGCAAAGCCCAGGGATTCCCAGGCACCCCCCACTCATGCGTGGGTTGAGTCCCTCGCTTCTGTTTTCTTTGACTTATTGCACGCTGTGACCATGGGTTAACGAGAAAGCCAGTGGTCTGGTGGCACGAGTGGCCATCTGGGTATTCTGTGCTCCCACCCGGCCCTGACTCCCCCACTGCGGGATGGCAGCCCCAGTCAGGGCAGAGGCCACTTCTCTGCAGGACCCGCAGGAACCAGCTGACACCAACTCACACTCGGCAAAACGCAAGTTTCATTTCTTTTGTTCTGAAGTCACACCTTAAATGTGACGGCTCCTAAGCAAACAGTTTTTAGAAATAACTTCTTATTAAGCCTGTCCTTTCGCTTCATCAGAAAATCACATCAGCCTACGTGGAGGCAATTTCCTTCTCTTTTATAAAGAGAAGGCCACCCGGCTTTGCTTAGTACCTTTCCCCGGGTTTGCTACCAAATATCAGCACTTGTAAAAGAGATCCTGCTCAGTGTCAGTCGCCAGGGTAGTTAATATGTTGAATTTTACGTTGGTTACATGATTATTGCCAGAGAGAATCCTGTTCCAGGTAAGAACTAGGAAGTGCATTGAAAGCCGAGCAAATATTTGAAATCAAAACAGCTGGTCCAGAAGCTTCTGCAGACGTGCATATCCAAAACAAGAGCTGTCCTCCCTCCCTGTCATGGTCCTGACAGTGACTATTGTGATCCACATTTAACAGCAGAGGACATGGAGGATAAGGAACATTAAATAAATCTCACAAAGGGAGAACGTAACAGAGGAGGCTCGACAATAAATAATAATAATTGTGCTAATAACAGTCAGCTTTATGGAGGTGTTTCTAGATGCCAGGAGTTTTATACTGTACATCGCCTTACGTGGAAAAGCACAACCCAAGGAGGCAGGTACTATGATTACCTTCATGTTGTAGATGAGGAAACTGAGGCAGAGAGAAGTCAGTCCATTGCTGAAAACTGTTAGAAACTGACCAAGTGACAGTGTCAGGAGCCAAAGCCAGGCCGTCTGCCTGCAGCAGAGCTGTGATGGTAGCTGAGTCCTGTGACAACAGCTGTGAGGTATCAGCAGTGACAGCCCAGGCCACACTGCCTGGCCATACCCTAGCCCACCACCCAGGCAAATTGCTGAACCATCCTGAGTCAGAGTCTGTCTATACGATGGGGGTAGCATGTCTCCCACCTCATGGAGTTGTTATGGGGTTGCATAAAATGGCATGACAAGGGCGTCTGTCAGAAGGGCCAGCCAATGCCGGGTGCTGTGGTGGGATGTTGCCACCTGCGCGAAGCCCACCCCTCACTGACTGGGCATGGCCTGCCAGGTTTGCCTCCAGAATCCATCTGGGAACTCTGGCCATATTCGCAAATGCCTGGCTAGCAAGGCTGTTGAGGGAGTACCATGGGGCCCCCCAGCAGCTGGGGCTAAGCCCGGCTGAACTGTGTCTGGCTGGCAGTGGGTGCCCCATGCTCCAGCACCCCCCAGGGAGGGACTTGTGGAGGCGCCACGGTTGGCTCTGGGCCTCATGGTGGGAGTCTGGGTCCTGACACACGATGTCATCCGAGTGATGGCACAGGGATTTGGCAGCTCACAGGCCACCCACGGGCCTTTCGGCCACCCAGGCCGCCCTCTGGTTTCTGTTGCGTTTGGACGGCAACCCCCTCAGGGAGGCATCCTGCACTCTCTTCAAAGTCCCACCGACCCTCGCCTTCAAACGTCATTGTGACGATGGTTGCACAAGGAGCTGCAGGAACAAGGAATGGCCCAGTCCTGCAGCTGCTCCACTCCAGGCCCCCAACAGCCGGCCCCTGCCCTGCCACCGCTGACGCCGCGCAGCATGTCGCCGGGGCCCAGAGAGCTGGGGTCCGGCAGACCCGGTTCAAATCCCACTCTGCCTCCTGTGCACTGCGCTCCCTCAGGCAAGCAGCCTGGCCTCTCTGGATCCCAGTCTCCCCGTCCCTGAAAGGGCAGCAGAGAGGAGCACCGTGTTCTTTGCAATTCTCGGGGTGAGCACAGATTGTCGCATCGCCATTTAATTCAGACAATTAAGGGAGATACCCGATCGTGACAGCAGTAACTCATTTGTAAAAAATGAGACGGCCACCTCACGTAAGAAAGACTAGAAAAAAGTAAGTTGCCAGATGCAGTGTTTCGGCAGGTTGAAATGTGGGGGGATTCCACCATCAGGAAACTTGGATTTTGTTTTGTTTCATGCTGGGTGACCCTGGGCACGGTGCTTAACGTTGCTGGAACTGTTTCCCCACCTGTAAATGATAATCCCTACATTTTCTTCCTACCTTCTTTATCAAATAAAATCTTTAACCACTGAAGAATCACCTTAATATAAATAAACATGTTGTTCTCAGCAACACTATGATATCCTTATATTTAAAGTACCCCCCCAATAACCAAAATGATATTAACATTTTGCAAATATAAAAAAACTTTAAAAATAGAGTGGTAAGTTTGTAGGTGATTTTTTTTCTTTTCCCTAATGTATCTTTTATTAATGTCTCATCCTTTTTCTTCCTTTTTACTCGCACGTGGTTGGAATCATAGATGTGGTTTTATACTCTGCACCTCCCTAAGTGTATTTTAAAGTGGTGGACAACATTCTAACTCAAAGCTACACCCTCCCTATTGCTGGGCATTTACATTGTTTTAGTTTACCTCTATAACAGGAATATTTTGCCCATAAAGCTTTTTATCTTATTCTGGTTTATTACTTTGGAAAAGATTCCCAGTAGTGATCAAACAGTCAAAGGCTGTCAGCATTTGATGATCCTTGATACATTTTAATGACACTATTAAAATGCTGCCCCCTCCCCCCAGGGGACACAAAGCACCTACACCCAGGCAACCCCCATAGGTCACAGTTCATTGCAAATGACCCTAGGGCCTTTGCTTCTGAATTGAAAGAAACTGCCGGAACTTTTACTGGGAAGTGAACTTCCTGGGGAAAATTTTTTTTCTTTTTAATTGTTATGAGTTTTGGGGGTAGAATAGCTTTATGGATGAGATCAGTATAAGGGAATTATTTACAGAGAATATGGAGAAAACATTTCTGCTAATTAAGAATGAAACTTTAAAAAAAAAGAGAAAAGAAAAAAACATAAATCACCATACCAGTATAAGAACAGACAGTCCCTGAACCACATTATCTCTTAAAACCCATAAGCACGAGTGGTCAAGGGAACTACTTGATGGACTGCCGGGGTGATGAGGACCTTGGAATTCATCTAGCCCAGGTATCTTCCACACAGGAACATGAACCGCCGGGGATCTGGCTATAGGGCAGGTTGGATTCAACAGTCTGGGTGTGGGTTGAGATTGTCCATCATTAATCAGTACCCAGGGACAACCCACACAGAGGGGCCAAGGGCTTAGAACAGAACGACTGTTGATTTCATCTGCTTGGTGGTAGTGGCTTCCTGAAGCCTTGTTTGAGAAGGATTTGGAGCAACGGTTGTTAACTTTCACTATATTTAAGACAGGAGATCAAATGTTCAGATCACAAGTAAATGATTAAATTTTGCAATGATGAATATGCTAATTACCCTGATGTGATCATCACACATTATATGCATGTATTGAAATATAACTCTGTACCCATAATCAGTACATTATGTCAATATAGAATCATAATCAATCCATTAAAAATACATAATCAATACATCAAAAAAAAAAAAAAAGAATCACCAGGGAAGATTCTTTTGAAGTGCTGCATGTAGGCTGCACCCCAGACTCATTGAATCGGAATGTTTGGGAGTGGGGCCCAAGTACAGGATTTCCTCAAAGCTCCCAGGTGATTGCAGTGTGCAGCTGGGGCAAGAGGAGGTGATTTAGATGCTTCGTCAGGGCTGGGCAGGAGGGAGCAGAAAGCTCCGCTAGGGATGTCTGAGGAGGAAGGAGAGGGGATCACCATGACTTTGCGGTTACTGATCTGAAGTTTGCAGAGGGTACGGGACTTAGCGAAGTCTTCTCCCGTAAAGTGGAGTTAGGGTTAGGAACTCGACCCTCAGACTCTCACTTTCAGACTCTGGTTTTCAATCAAGATTGATATGTACAGGTAGAGGCCCCTATCTTAAGGACATTTTTCAGTTCAAAATTGACAAGTTCATATTGCACTGTTTGTGTTTGACCGAGAACAGTTAAGCAGGTGTCTGACGGTGCAGCCCTGGCTTGGCAGTGATGCAGCCCGTGGCTGGGTGAGGAGGAGACTATGAGAAAAGAATGAGACTTATTTGGATTTATTTCAAAAGATGGGAGCATGTCCGGGAAGGCTAGAAAATGGGGTGTGTTCAACTGGGCCCTATTTGGGATCCTGGAAGTTCACAAGGAACAGTTCAGACCATGACGAATTGCCCAGAGGGCAGAGTTAACAGATACCAGCAAACCAGGTCATCCACAGCAAGAATATGGTGTAGGAATTTTATATTTTCAAAATGCATTGAGAGTGGAACTCAGAATAGTGGTCATCTCTGGGGTATAGACTGAGAAAGAGCAGGGTTTGCAGGGGGGATCCTCTGGGTGCTGGGAATGTTGTGTATTTTTATCGGAGGCATTCACATGTGAAGGTGTTTCAAAAAGTTCATGGAAAGAACTTTTTTTATCTTTCATTCTATTTTTACAAAAACTTCTTGAAGCACTCTCATATGTAAAAACTGTTAAGCTATATGCCAAAGATTTGTGTGCTCTACACTCTTTCCTGTAAGTTAAACTTCATTAAAAAATTTAAAAAGTAAAAGTCAAGGAGGATAAATCTATATTACAGATAACGTGGCTGAAGAGGCATAAAAAACAGAAAAAAAAATCAAGGGGGTAATTAACAGAAGAACCAATAAATCAAATCAGCACATGACATGTGCTTACTGTAACATGGAATCACAATCCTCTGCTCTTGGTTGGATTGCCTTACATTTTTTGGTGGTTTAGTGTTGCATTCATGTTGAATTTCACATGGACATGAGGAAGGCACCATGGTCTTTTCATTCCTGTCTGAATCTGCTCTGGGCTGGATTAAGTGTTGAAATTTATCAGGTGATACTTAAGAACTTGCAGAGAATATTCCTTCTAAGGATGGAAGATCTCAGAGCTTTTAAGCCAGGAGAAGTAGCCACAGATGGGATCATGCCAAAGCCCTAAACTATGCTTACAAAGAGGTAATTAAAAATAAAATCAATACCTACCTGTAAAATAGAAATTACATGGAAGCTTCTCCTTCTCTCTGTGATGTATGAAATATCAAATCCACTTTTTAAAAATAAAAAAAAATCTTTTTTCTGAAAGAGGGAACGTAGGGTGGGGTGGGGGCTGTCTTTCCAGATGAGGTGAGTGCAGGTTGCATTGGGAAGCACAGTGTGGGGACGGTAGGGAAGTTCAGCTGGGAAGCTGGTTTCAGGGAAGACAAGAGTTACAACTCCATCTATCTTCACAGGGCTGGACTCTCCAGGGTGTGTGTCTATGATTGAAAAGAGACATGATGTCAAGGTGAGATGTCTGGTACGGGGAGGTAAGTCCCGGGGAATCCTCCCTAGAGACACAGGCACAGTGGCCTGAGCAGCCTGAAAACAGAGGGCCAAGAGCCCAGTGTTCCTCGGAGGAGGACAGCAAGGTGACCTGCGTGTCATCACGGGCACACCTACCCATGCTTGTCTTACTGAACACAAGGAAATATGATTTTGAAAATGTCCTCCCCAAGAGGGATGGAAATGCAGGGACAGAAATTCACATCAAGGCATAAATGGCCACCTGCAGGCCCCTTCCCACAGCCAGAATCGATGAAGAGCTGTGAGCAACTGAATGGGGGCAGAGAGGACCCTCCAAAGCAGGAAGATGGAACTCAGCCAAATCCTCACCCACTTGGAATGTGCAGCTCTTAAAACAAGCAGAGTGAGCTCCAACCGTTGTCTATTGCCATGATCACCACAGAAGATGTCAATGAATTCATGTGTCATTATAACTTTTGAGCCCCTTTTAGCTGCGTCTGGGGAAGGGAAGACTGTATGGTTCCCAAGTTGGAGAAATGAACTGTTAATTCAGGTCTTGTAAGGGTTGAACTGCGAACCCAGACCTGAGGAGAAGATCCTGAAAGGGGGAGGCAGGTCCTCCTGAACAGCACGTGCTCTCAGGCAACCCAGGACCGTGCATCCATGAGCCACAGTGCTGGAGTCAGAATTGCTGTCAGAGACTGTAATGCGGGAATCACCCTGGACATACCCCACTCCTGGTGCGGGGATTCCGCCAGCTATTTGGTATGTCTACTCCAATGGTGTGTTCCAGAACCAGGGCTACAACCTCAGGATGGGCTCAGGGACCCACTGGACAATCCTTGGACAGACCTGAGCTAAAACTCCATTGATCAGCTGACCTCCATAAGCTTCTGCTCAGATCGGTAGACCCCAGGGACATTTTGGGTCTCCTAGGATTACTGTCAGTCCAGAACCAGTGTCCAGGAATCCCTGTAAAGTTTGATTATTTCCTTTTCTCCAAAGCAGTTACCCTGGTCAATGGTCGTTTCCCCCACCCACCCTCACTCTCACTGAGCTGTTTCCATGCAGCAGCTGGAGCAGTCTTTCAATCCATCATCTTCTTGCTTAAAATCCTTCATAGAGTGGCTATATAATTTATTGTTCACACCTGGATGCTTCTGAGAGTAAAGGGGTGTTTTCAATATTTACAGTGGAACAACAGCCACAGATTTGGGACATGCAAAAGGCAGACAGGGACATGCAGTCACCCATGTGATGCACAGGGCTCCCCATGCTGGGTCCTGGCCCCTGCCAGTCTTCTCCCACCTCTGAAGCCCAGCCAAGCAGGTCATCCTTCAACTCCCCTCACCTCTGAGCCATTGCACATTCCTCTCCATCTGCCTCCCCTCGTCACCTGGTCGTCTCAGGCTCAACCTGGGTACAGATGGAGACCTGAGCCCTGGAGTAGGCAGGGTTGCTTTATGGTGACGTCCCCTTCCTCTGACCCTCATCACACTTTGGTCTGTCATTTCTGCTGGACTGTGAGCACAGGGTCACCAATGATCTCATGGCCACTGACCCTCACCATTGGCAGTGCCAGGCATGCAGTAGACAGCCTTGAACAAAAGAACTTCATTAGAGGCCGCCTACAGAAAAGAAAAAGTGAGTAGCCACGCGGGTGCTGGGAATTTCAGCACGTTACAGCAAACACACACAGTCCAATGAAGCTTTCTGGCAATAACATTTTCGGATTTTGCAAGATAGCCATCCAGAGGAGAAAAATGAAAAGTCTAGAAAAATGCCTGCTGGATCACCTTCCCGGCCTTGGCAGGACTGAGGACGGTGCTGTTCGCTGTTCCATGGCCCACTACCAATGGGGCAAGCACGGACAGGGAGAGACCTTCTGGGGGAGGGGGCTCTGTGGACACAGCGTGGAAATGGGAATGGACAGAAAGTGTCTTTCGGGCATAGAAGGGCCGCCACAAGAGTCTGCCTAGTGCTTTGGGAGAAGTGTCAAAACGTTCCCCTCTGGGCAGACCTGGTCCCACTCCAGGTGAACAGCTTGGGCCAAGCTCTCTTGTGCGGTCAGCAAACCACACATCACTCACAGCAGCCCTGAAATGTGCGAACAGGAGGGCCTGGACCAGTAGAACCCCTTGCTCTGAGTCGGGGTTCCACCATAACCCCCTCCTCTGCTTTTCTCCCCTAAACCCCAGTGCAGGACTTTGTGGAACCAAACTGTAGTGGAACTTTCCAGAACAGCTGCAATAACGAAGCCATTTCTTTTAAGCTATGGTAGGTGGCTTCTCCTCCTTGCCCTATGTCATACCAATGCTATTTCCTTTTATTATAAATAGGGATTTCACTCAAAGGGGTACAGCCTAATACCCTCGGCTGCTTTGTACTTTAATCAGGGCTTTCCTGCAGAAAATGTTTACCTTCCAGCAGAGAGGTGCTAATTTTATCTTGCAAAAGTGGATATGTGCTTACGTCCCTTCTACCTTAGAGAAAGATAACCAGAGCATATTATGTCATCTAAATACAGCATCCTTCGAGATCAAAAGGCCTAATGTACACATCTGCCAAAGTTGATGGAGCAGCCATTGGTGGGCTCTTCCGCCCTGCCTGCGTGTGCCTCATTGATAGACGCACTTGGCCATTTCTATGAAAGAAACTCCCAAGTGCTGTTTGTGCCAACTGATGTAGATGATATTGGGAGGTTTTGAAACAAGAATCTAAAATAGATATGCCCTTCTCACCCCTCTGTGTAAGGCCTGGCGCAGGAAATGGCACAAGTTCAAATTTTCCTAATGGAAGCAAAGAGGGACTAGATAAGAGGTATGTTCCTTAGAGTGACATTTCATGTTTAAAGTAGAGTCAAAATGATCCATAGCCCCACACCACCTGAGGGTAGCTTTCTTTGACAGGAGTCCTACTTCTGGTTCTAGTTCAGTATTTTTCACTTTCTTGGACCCCATTCTATTCTAAGAGCACATACATCATAGTGCACATGCACACACGTGTGCACACATATACAGTAGACATGTACACACATGCACGCTCGGGTGCACATTCATATACACGCTTATTTGAAGTAAACGTTCACAAAGAGAGATGTAATCTGACGTGCATTGTGTTCTGATATGTTTTGTCCTGTTCCAGTCCAGCTAGACATCCTGTTCTTCACTGCTCCAAGTGTGGTCCCTGGACCAGCAGCCTCAGCATCATCCTGGAGTTAGACATGCAAAGTCTGGGGCCACACTACAGATCTGCACGATGCTGGTCTGCATTGTAGCTAACTCTCCAGGCAGCACAGTGATGCACATTAAGGTCTGGGAGCACTGCTCTGTCTAGTCTATTTCATTTTTTTAAATTTATTTATTTGTTATACTATGGTTGCAACCATCTGCATCAACATCACCCACCACTCAGTGGTGCTTCACAACCCAGGGTTTGACAAACCTACTTGAGGACACTGAAGCCAGGACTCAGGGCTCCAGGTTGGCTCTGTTGAGAGAAGAAAGTGACATTCTCCTACAACTATGCCCTTAGATGGCACTTTCCCCAGTCACTCTCTGAGACTCCGGACCAGGGACGTGATATCCCAAACCCTTGTGCCCCTCTGCTGACCTGCCACCCCTCCTCCTGGAAACTCCTCCAGCCATCCTCCCCTGTTCCATAGGTCCCCAATATGCTCAGAAAAATGAAGGCTTCCCCTTCTGTGTGGTTTTTGCAAGAAATTGAGATTTAAGCATTGGAGCTCAGTGGGGTTGGCAGAGTCCTAAAGACTAGCAGGAGCCAGTGTGGGGCGGTGGCCTGAAAGGGGCAAAGAGCCTGGTGATTCAGCTCACCACCTGTGACCTCACTGAGGGTCTTCCCTCTCCCTAGGCAACCTTGTCACTGAGGGGCCTTGGATTCAGGAGATCTGGTGCAAGGCCACTCCTGGGAGACTTGGTATTAAGGAGCACAAGAGGGAAGTATCAGATGCCAGGTGAAAAGGCCAACTCTTCCCTCTAGAATTAGAGCTGAGAATAAAATAAAAACATCTAAGACATCTCCAGGCACCCTCTGATGATCTCTCCCAGCTCTGGATGGATTCATGAGGGCAAAACAAAATCACAAGCGTGCACAGCTTCAAAAAGTGAAAAGCGCATTGGACCTGCCAGGCCATAACATCAGAACGACTACATCCCCACAGAGTGGATGCCCACACTGTAAAAATCACTGCCACCGCTCACACTGACTTTTAACTTCTGCAGTTTCAAAAGTAGTCTCTATCTTGGAAAATAGACAAAAGCAAAAAGGAACAATAAAAGCCACCTACGATCGCTATGCTAAGAGAAAACTTTGTTTCCTGCAAGACCTTTTCCTATGAATTCTCAAAGATATACATTTGTTTACATACATTTTCCACCTGTGTTCTTGAACACCTTATTCAGAAACACTTTTTCTTCCAACAATGCGTCTCTGAGATCTTTCCATCATGTCCACAAAACTCACCAACCTTAGTTTTGTGTGTTTTTCTTTTTTTCTTATTTAATTTTTCTTTTTTTTATTATTATAATCAAAACACAATTGACTGTACATATCTGTGGGGTATAGCATTGAATATCAATACCTGTGTACAATACGTGATTCTCAAATTAGTATATGCGATATCACACGATATAGTTACTTGTGTGACCCTTTACCAATTTCTCGCTAACCTCCCCTTCTCCCTTTCCACTTCTGGTGGCCTCAGCTCTATTCTCTCCTTTTGAAAATTCAATGAATTACTGTGACCGACTAGCCTTATTTTTTAAACCAATGCACACTCTTCAGCTTGGGGACACCGTGGTTTGTTTCACTATATTTATATTGGTAGTCATTTCAGTCACTTCTTCTGTCTTACTGTCATAAAGATGTTTGCAGTGAACGTCCTCAGACCCACCTTTGTGCATGTTTCCTTTCCACATTGATGTCTAAAAGTGTGATGTCTGCGTTGGAGGGTTTATAGGTTTTCAATTAGAGTAAATATGTCAAATTGCTACAACTGCCTGCAGGGTCACCTTGCTCCTTGTCCTATCCCCAGTGCTGGCCATGACCAAGCCTGTAATTGCCAGTTTCATTGAGTGTCTACACTTTTCAAACCTGATTTTTCAGAGGCTAAATATTTTGCATATTAGTCATTTCTTAAATATAAAACAAGTCATGTTTTATATTTTGCAAGTATTTTTTTCCCAGTTGGTTACTTGAATTTCCACTTTGTTTATGCTGTTCATTATGGTACAGATTTTTTTACATAGTCAAATTTGTGATTTATTTCCTTTTCTTTCTTTTGAACTTGTATTTTACAGAACATTTTTTCTGTCCTCAAAGTTATAAACATATTCTTCTAAGTTTATTTCTAATATTTTTAGAGTTTCGTTTTCCACCTTTGCCAATTGTCCAAACAGTATCAAGTAGTCGGTCCTTTTCACAATGTATTGCACCACCTTCTTTGTCATGTAACAAATTCCCCTACACGCCTGCATCTGTTGATGGACTCTGTTCCACTGGCATGTTTGTTTTATACCCAGATATTTGGGGATTTTTTCATATATCTTCATGTTAATAGTTTCTAGTTTAATTTCACTGTGATCAGAGACTATACTTTGTATGATTTCAATCTTTTAAAATTTACTGAGACACTGAAAGATAAATGCTGGCATGGTTGCGGAGAAAAAGGAACTCTCATACATTGTTGGTGGGAATGCATAATGGTGCAACCCCTATGGAAAATGGTTTGGAGGTTCCTCAAACAGTTGCAGCTAGATCTACCATATGACCCAGCTATCCCACTGCTGGGAATATATCCAAAGGAATGGAAATCATCAAGTCGAAGGTATACCTGTTTCCCAATGTTCATTGCAGCACTCTTCACAATAGCCAAGAGCTGGAATCAGCCCAAATGTCCATCATCGGATGAGTGGATACGGAAAATGTGGTATATCTACACAATGGAATACTACTCAGCTATAAAAACGAATGAAATACTACCATTTGCAACAACATGGATGGACCTTGAAAGAATAATATTAAGTGAAACGAGTCAGACAGAGAAAAAGAAATACCACATGTTCTCACTTATTGGTGGGAGCTAAAAAAATAAACAAATTAATTCACCCACAAACACACACAAAACAACATGGATGGACCTTGAGAGAATAATATTGAGTGAAACGAGTCAGGCAGTGAAAAAGAAATACCACATATTCTCACTCATTGGTGAGAGCTAAAAAATAAACAATTTAATTCACCCACATACACACACAAAAAAAACCGGGGGGGTGGGGAAGAAGATATAACAACTATACTTTTTTGAAGTTGTTACAACAAGCAAACGGAAAGGACATTCTTGGGGGGGAGGGGAGAGAGGGAGGAGGGAGGGAGGTGTCGGTGATGGGCCATAATAATCATATACATTGTATATTGACAAAATAAAAATTTAACGAAAAAAAAAATTTACTGAGACTTGTTTTCTGACCTGGAACAGAGGTAGGGAAGGTTTTTCTGGAAAGAGCTGGAGAGTGAACATTTTAGGCTGTTCAGGCCACACGGATTCTCTGTTGCACATTCTTCTTTGTTTTGTTTTGTTGTTGTTTTGTTGTTGTTGTTTTGGCAACCCTTTCAAAATATAAAAACCACTTTTAGGTCACAGCTGTATGAAAAACAGGCAATGGGCCACAGTGGCCGAGAACATGGTCGACCTTGGTTGATATTCCACATGCACATGGAAAGAACATATATTCTGCATTTCTGGGTGGAGTATTCTATACACGTCACTTAGGTCAAGGTGGTTGGTAGTGTCATTTGAGTCTTCTGCAGCTGTGGGGATCATTTTTGTCTGCTGGTTTGATTAATTGTCAGAACAGGAGTACTGGTGTCTCCAGCTGTAATTACGGGCTTTACTCTTTCTCCTGTTAGCACTGTTTTTGTTTCATGCGTGTTGAAGCTTAAGCACTGCATCACAAGGCCTCATGAATAATGATTACAATCATTACAAGTTGGTCTGTTGAAGGAGTAATTAAGGTGCACTTCGTGTCCATGTTTTTGACAATAACATTTTCAGATTCTGGGTTGTGGATACCTTCTTAGTTTGCAGTTCTTTCCAAAACCAATAGAAACACTTAGATTGGGGTTGTAAGAACTAGTCCTCAGTTTTCTCATGTGTAAAATGGGTGTAATAAGGCCCCTTGGTTCACTGGGTAGATTAAAGAGGACAACACATGTAAGACTTAGAATAACGAGTGGCATGGAGTAGGTGCTCAGCGCACTTTAGCTGTTAGTACTAATGCTAGTATTTGCATTCGTGTTAGCGTTGTTTCCTAGGGTGGAAAATAAGAGAGGGCTTTTGCTAGGTGCGTGGCTGTGCTTGATCAGTAAGGAAGAGGTCTCCATCAAACAAGGAGAGGAGCAGATCAGGATCAGCTGGCCAGAATTCAACTACATGACATGGATTGTTTTTCTGGTTTCCATGAAATGTCCAAATCATATCCCCTTCCCACCCTGTACCTGCCAATGGCAAAGGTAAAGCCCACTTGCCCAACAATAGCTCCTATGTTCTCCACAATTTTAAACCCTAGGCTTTGTTGAGAATGCTGATTATTATGAGAACCACAGTGGAAACAGAGTGGGAAAGACATGTCTGCGGGAGGCAGACAGATGTAGGCACAGATTCTGACCTCGGCACTTGTCAGCCGGGTTGCTCATTCCTCAACATGATGGCGCTGTGCAGCAAGCAAGTGCAAACCACAGTGTCGTGGACAGTAAACACAATTGTCTTGTGTCTGGGGTCAGCTGGAGTTAGCTGACCTCAGCTGGGCTTGCTTACGTTGGAGTGAGCTGGCTGTAGCTGATCTGGGCTGGCCTCAGCTGGGGAGCTGGGGACATCCACTCACTGTGCTGGTGTCTCATGACCTCATGGCCATGGCAAAGTCACAAGAGAGAAGGCCCCTGTGAGTGACCCCACTTCAAGACAACACTTCCCTTGTGGCTGCTAATGTCCTGCTGGCCAAAGCAGATCCTGTGGCTGAGGCCAAAGTCAAGGGTGGAGCCCATCACACTGCAAGTGTTGGGAGAGCTCTTCACAGTCACATGACAAAGGGCAAGGAGGGGAGAGGAATCAAGACCATCGACACCATCTACCCCCTACACAGGTGACCTGGGACAAGGTTATTTCACCTCAGACACTGGGTCTGCTCACCTGTGATCTGGGACAGTTCTTTATCTCACAGCACCCATGAAAAGTTTAGAAAAAACAATGTAGCTAAAGCTGACAGCTCAGTGCCTGCCACAAAGGAGATTCTCAATAAATGGCACCCCTTGGGCCGGCCCGGTGGCGCACTGCTATAGTGCGCCACTTGGGAAGCGCGGCGGCGCTCCCGCTGAGGGTTCGGATCCCACAAACAGACTGGTTCCCGCTCACTGGCTGAGCGAGGTGCGGGAGCAACACCGAGGGTTGCGATCCCGTTGCCGGTCACGAAAAAAAGACAAAAAGGAAAAAAAAATAAAAATAATAAAAAAATAAATGGCACCCCTTATTTTAATGACGATGATTGATGATGAGAACAGGTCTCATATTCCACCCCCAGGGACCCAACTCTGCCGTATTCTGTATTTCTCCAGAAAACAGATAAGTCTCTATGTTCTTTATATCAGGTGTGTGCTTATGGTGTGAAGAAATATATCTTCAAAAACTTGGGGCAGGCAAAGATTTCTTAAATCTGATAGAAAAAACACTAATCAGAAAAAAATGTATAAATTGGAATTCATCAAAATTAAAAAGTTTGCTCTTTAAAAATTACTATTAAGAATGATAAAGCAAGCCTGAGACTGCAAGAAATATTCACAATACATATATCTGGGAAATGGCCTGTATCCAAAACACATGAAGACTTCTTACAACTCAGTACTGAGAAGGCAACCAAACCAGTTTTCCAAATGGTCAATGCTTCTGGACAGATCCTTCACACAAACAAGCTGTGAAGTCTAATAGACACACAGTAAGATGCTTGCCATAATTAAATGGTAAGCATAATTAATTAATTAATAATCAGGAAATTAAAACTGTAATGTGGTAACCACTGCCAAGTTTTTGAAGATATATTTCTTGTTTTCTTCCACAAGTTTAATGGTTTTAGACCTTTGATAATTTTAAGTTAACTTTTATATGGTGTGAGGTTGGGGTCAGGGTCATTTTTTCCTATATGACTATCCAGTTGCTCTTTACCCAGTTGAGGAAGTTTTCTTCTAGTTCTTAATGGCTGAGTACTGAATTTTGTCAAATGCTTTTTCTTTACCACACCACACATTGAAATAGTAATAAACATGAACTGAAGAAAAAGATTGATAATCATCACCAGGACTATGTCACTGGGAATAGAAAGAGGACTTGTTCCTTTAGTGAGCTTATTGCCTTGACAGCTAGAGATTTGGGACAGATAGTGGCAGCTGGTGGCCCAGTGACCATTAGCAAGTGCCTTTTCCATGCCTCCCCACACCATCACTTTTCCAGCCTCTCTTGCTGCAAATGTGGACCATGTGACCCAGTTTGGGACAATAAGCCATAAGGAAAGAATGATATAGGACTCGTGAAAAAGAGTTTTTATCCCTGATAAAAGAGAGAGGTCACTTCTCCATCTACCTGCCTTTGGAGGCAATCATATCAGAAAGTGATACCTAAAGAAACACCTGAAACTTTGTGACTATGCTGGAAAGATCAAGACAACTGCAGAGATGCTGCCCAGAGTCCTGATATCCCTGCAAAAATAATGCCATCATGGACTGCTGAACCTCAGATCTCTTATTATTGGAGATAATAAATAAATTGCCTTTGTTATGTGTGCTATGTTAGTTGCCTTTTTATTATTTATAAACTATATAGACTTCTTCCCCAACTCCCAAAACCATAGTTCAATCTAAAATGGGCATTTTCCCCTCCATTTGCTTGTTGTAAAAACACACTTGGGTGGGAGGGGGGAGAGGGAGGAGGGAGGGAGGTTTCGGTGATGGGACATAATAATCAACTACATTGTATATTGACAAAATAAAAATAATAAAATAAATAAAATAAAAAATAAATAAAATGGGCATTTTCTTGAGCAAATTAACTAAGTATTTTCATCACCCACCCTCTCCAAACATGAGAATCAGAGGAAAGAATGATTCCATAAGGCACAGGATCATGGGATGGAACCTGAGGAAGGTAGTGGAAGAAAGATCGTCCAGCCTGGGACTTATGAGTCTGGGTTCTCGTGTGGCTTGCTCCCCAACATCTCTAGGGTTCTTTCATGCTTTCAGTGCTCCATGTGCCATCCTTATCAAGGACTTCTTTCTGCCTGAAATACTTCCATTTACCTCTACCTTTTCCTCTACCTTTTCCTGGCTAGTCCAACTCATTCTTCAGGTCTCAGTTTAAAGATTACATCCTCAGGGCTCCTTTCAGACCTCCCAGACTCTCTCTTAGCACCCAGGATTTTTTACCTTAACATTTACTTGTACTTATCTGTGGGGTACAGTGTATTTTTTCAATACATGCATATACTGCACAACAACTCCCTTAGGGTAGATAGCATACTTCTGTGCATGTTACTACACCCCTCCTCCTCCATCCCACCCCTCTCCCCTCCCGGCCTCTGGTAACCATAATTCTACTCTCTACTTCTATGAGAACCACTTTTGCTTTTAGATTCCACATATGAGTGATATCATATGGTATTTATCTTTCTGTGCCTGACTCACTTCACTTAACATGATGGTTTCCAGTCCCATGCATGTTGTACATAGAAGAACACCATTTTTTAAAATAGCTGAATAGTATTCCACTGTGTATATATACCACAGCTGTTTTTATCCATTCATCCATTGACGGATGTTTAGGCTGATTCTATCTCTTGGTTATTGTGAACAGTGCTGTGATGAACATGGGAGTACAGATATCTTTTTGATATATTGATTTTGTTTCCTTAGGGTACATACCCACTAATGGGATAGCTGGGTCATAAGGTACATTTATTTTTAGTTCTCTGAGGAACCTCCATACTGTTTTCCACAGTGGATATACTAATTTTCATTCCCACCAACAAGGTAGGAGAGTTCCTTTTTCTCTGCATCCTCACCAGCATTTGTTATTTTCTGTCTTGTTGGTAATAGCCATTCCAATTGGAGTGAGATGCTATCTCATTGTGGTTTTAATTTGCATTTCCCTGATGATTAGTGATGCTGAGCATTTTTCTCATGTGCCTGCTGACAATTTGTATGTCTTGTTTTGAGAAATGTCTGTTCAGGTCCTTTTCCCATTTATTAATTGGGTTATTTGTTTTTATGCTGTTGAGTTGTTTGAGTTCCTTATATATTCTGGATATTAGCTCCTTGTCTGGTGTGTACTTTGCAAACACTTTCTCCTGTTCTGTAGGTTGTCTCTTCACTTTTTTGATAATGTCCCTTACTATGCAGAAGCTTTTTAGTTTGATGTAGTCCTGTTTGAGTATTTTTGCTTTAGTTGCCTGTGCCTTTGAGGTCTTGCTCAGAAAAGTGTTGCTCACTCCCACTTTCTATAGCATTACCCCTATGTTTTCTTCTAGTAGTTTCATTGTTTCAGGTCTTAAATTTAGGTCTTTAATCCATTTTGATTTGATTTTTCCATTTGGTGAGAGATAGGTGTCTAGTTTTAATCTTCTGCATGTGGATATCCAGTTTTCCCCGCACCATTTATTGAAGAGACTGCCTTTTCCCCAGTGTATATTTTCAGCATCTTTGTTGAAAATTGGTTGGGTGTAAATGTGTGGGTTTATTTCTGGGCTCTCTCTTATATTCCATTGGTCAGTTTGTCTGCTTTTATGCCAATACCATGCTGTTTGGGTTACTATATAGCTTTATAGCATATTTTGAAGTCAGGAAGTGTGATGCCTCCAACTTTGTTCTTTTTGGTCAAGATTACTTTAGCTATTTGGGGTCTTTTGTGGTTCCATACAAATTTGATGATCTTTTTTCTATTTCTGTAAAGAAATTTATTGGTATTTTGGTGTATTTGGTATTTCGAAATTCATTGGTATTTTGATAGGGATTGTGTTGAGTGTGTAGATTTGCTTTGAGCAATATGGACATTTTGATGATGTTAATTCTTCCAACCGATGAACATGGGATATCTTTCCATTTATTTGTGCCCTTTTCTAATAGATTTCACCTCCTTAGTTAAGTTTACTCCTAGGTCTGTCTGTCTTTCTTTCTTTCTTTCTCTCCCTCTCTCTCTCTCTCTCTCTCTTTCTTTCTCTTTCTTTCTTTCTTTCTTTCTTTCTTTCTTTCTTTCTTTCTTTCTTTCTTTCTTTCTTTCTTTCTTTCTTTCTTTCTTTCTTTCTTTCTTTCTTTCTGGCAGCTACTGTGAATGGGATTACTCCCTTAATTTCTTCTTTGGCTATTTCATTATTGGAATATAGGAAGGTTATTGATTTTTCCATGTTGATTTTGTATCCTCCCACTATACTGAATTCATTTATTTGTTCTATTAATTTTTTGGTGGAGTCTGTAGGTTTTTCTAAGTATAGGATCATGTCATCTGCAAATAGGGATAGTTTGACTTTCTCCTTTCTGACTTGGATGCCCTTTATTGCTTTCTCTTGCCTTGCCGCACTGGCCAGAACTTCCAGTATTATGTTAAGTAAGAGTAAGGAAAGTGGACATTCCAGATCTTAGAGGAAAAGCTCCCATGTTTGTCCATTCAGTATGATGTTGGCTGTGGGTTTATTATATATGGCCTTTATTATGTTGAGGTAACATTCCTTCTATACCTAATTCATTCAGTGTTTTTATCATGAAGGATGTTGGATTTTATCAAATGATTTCTCTGCATCTGTTGAATGATCATATGGTTTTTTTCCTTCATTCTGTTGATGTGATGTATCATGTTTATAGATTTGTTTATGTTGAACCATTCTTGCATCCCTGAGATGAATCCCACTTGGCCATGGTGTGTGACCTTTTCAATGTGTTGTTGGATTCTGTTTGCTAGTATTTTGTTGGGGATCTTTGCATCTGAGTTCATTAAGGAAATTGGTCTATTGTTTTCATTTTTTGTTGTGTCTTTGTCCAGTTTTGGTATGAGGGTAACATTGGCCTTGTAGAATGAGGTTGGAAGTATTCATTCTGCTTCAACTTTTTGGAAGAGTCTGAGGAGAATTGGTATTAGTTCTTCTTTAATTTCTAAATATTTGGTAGAATTCAGCAGTGAAGCCTTCTGGTCCTGGGGTTTTCTTTGTTGGGAGACTTTTCAGTCTCATTACTCGTTATTGGCCTATTGAGGTTTTTGAGTTCTTTGTGTTTTAACTTTGGTAAGTTGTATGTATCCAGGAATTTATCTGTTTCTTCTAGGTTTCCCAGTTTGTTTGCATATAGTTGTTCTAAGGATGCTCTTATGATCCTCTGTATTTCTGTGGTGTCAGTTGTAATGTCCCCTTTTTAATTTCTGATTTTATTTGAGTCTTCTTCTTTTCTTTGTTAGTCTAGCTAAAGGTTTATTGATTTTGTTTATCTTTTCAAAAAGCCAATTCTTTGTTTCATCAGTCTTTTTTTTTTTTTTTTTTTTGTCTTTTGTCTTTTTTCCGTGTCCGGCAATGGATCGCAACCCTCAGTGTTGCCCCCGTACCGGACCAGGGACCGGCAACGGAATTGCAACCCTCGGTGTTGCTCCCGCGCCTCGCTCAGCCAGTGAGCGGGAACCGGTCTGTATGTGGGATCCGAACCCTCGGGCAGGAGCGCCGCTGCGCTTCCCAAGCGGCGCACTATCCAGTGCGCCACCGGGCCGGCCCTGTTTCATCAGTCTTGTGTATTTTTTTTAATCTCTAGCTCATTTATTTCTGCTCTGATCTGTTATTCCTCTCCTACTGATTTGGGGTTTGGTTTGTTCTTGTTTTTCTAGCTCCTTGAGGTATAATGTTAAGTTGTTTATTTTAAGTCTTTCTTCTCTTCTAATGTATGCATTTATTGCTATAAACTTCTTTCTTAGGACTGCTTTCTCTGTATCCCATAGAGTCTGGGTAGTTGACATGATTTCAATTTTTTAAAATTGGTTGAGACTTGTTTTGTGACCTAACATATGAAGAATGTTCCATATGCTGCTGAGAAGGATATGTATTCTGAATTGGTTGGATAAAATGTTCTATATATGTCCATTAAGTCCAATTGGCCTATAGTAGATATTAATTCTAATGTTTCCTGGTTAATTTTCTGTCTGGATGATCTGTCCTATGTTAAAAGTGGGATATTAAAGTCCACAACTATTATTATGTTGGAGTCAATCTCTTCTGTTAGGTCCAGTAGTAATTGCTTTATATAAGAGGGTGCTCCAGAGTTTGGTGCATATATATTCAGGATGGTTATATCCATTGGTTGAATTGATCCCTTTAGCTTTATATAATGACCTTCCTTATCTTTTTTTACTTTCCCTTGGCTTGAAGTCTATTTTAGCTGGTACAAATATAGATACTCCTGCTCTTTTTTGGTTTCCATTTGTGTGAAATGTCTTTTTCCATGCCTTCACCTTCAATAGGCATGTGTCTTTACAGGTGAAGTGAGTTTCTTGTAGGCAGCATATTGCTGGTTCTTGTTTTTATAATCCATTCAGCTGCTCTGTGCTTTTTAACTGGGGGCATTTAGTCCATTTACATTTAGAGTTATTATTGACATATAGGGACTCATTACTGCCTTTTTTTCCTAGTTGTTTTGTAGATCTTTTTTCCTTTATTCCAGTCTTATGTCTTCCTTTGTGGTTTTTGAGTGTTTTTCTCTAGCAGTATATTTTGAGTTCTTGCTATTTATTTTTAGTATGTCTCTTACAAGTTTTTGTGTTATGGTTATCATGGGGGATACAAAAAATATGTTACCATTATAACAAATTAGACTAATAAAAACTTAACTTTGATATCTAAGAAAAAAGAAAAAAACAAAGCCAACTCTACACTTTGGCATCATTCATCCCCCCCCCACACCTACACACACACAATTTTTGACATTTTGATGTTCCAAGTTACTTCTTTTAATATTGCCTATATCTTATACAGTTGTTGTATGTATTAGTGTCTTATTAGATTTGTCCTTTAGTCTTCATACCAAGGATATAAGTAAGTGGTTTATTCACACTCCTTATGACATTGAAGTATTCTGAGGTTGTCTGTGAACTTACTTTACTAATGAGTTAAGTACTTTCAATGTTTTCTTGCTGCTGCTTAGCATCATCTTTCAGATTGAAGAACTCCCTTTAGCATTTCTTGTAAGGCATGTCTGGTGTTGGTGAATTTCCTTAGCTTTTGTCTGGGAAAGACTTTATTTCTTTTGCATATTTGAAGGTTAGGTTTGCTGGATACAGAATTCTTGGCTGACAGTCTTTTTCCTTCAGCACTTTGAATATATTATCCCATTATCTTCTGGAGTGTAGGGTTTCTACTGAGAAATCAACTAAGATGTTTTGGGGCTCTATTGTGTGTTATGTGTTTTTTTTTTTTTCTCTTGCTGCCTTCAGTATTCTCTCTTTGTCTTTGATTTTTAATTATTTTATTATGATGTGTCTTGAGCACCCTGTATTTTTCCTGGTAGCAATGATCCCGATTGAAATTAGGTGTGTAATTTGCTGTACTCCATCTCCTCCACTGGAACATAAGGTCTCTGAGGTTGTAAATCAGACCTGCTTGTTAGGACCCTGTGCTTAGCACCTAGTACAGTGCCTGGCACATCAGAGATGTTTTGCACATATCTGTGGTGCTTGGATGATGGGTGGATGGATAGATGGATGGATGGATGGGGGGTGGGTGAATGGATTGAACGGCACTGTCACCAATGTGCTGAATGACCTTAGGCAATTCACTTATCCTTTATAGGCTGTAGTTTTCTTGTCTGCCATGTAAGGAGTTTGAAGTGGGTGGAATCTAAGAATCCTTCCATCAACAACACTTCGTCAGGTTAAATCCAGATGCTCAGATGTGGCTTTGTTTTTAAAATGGCCCTTTCCTCATATATCCACTTATTTTCCACCACTGCTGGTGACCCTGAAATTGTCCCAGAAGTTCATTCCATAAAAGCATCTCATGGAGGACAGCTGGAGCTGGTCACCTTGAGTACTCCAAGATGCCGACTGCAGTGGTTTCCAGACATGGGAAGCCTGCAGCATCTGGTGGTTTCTTCGTGATGCCAAGTCCCTCATTTCCTTCCCTTGCAATGAGAAGGCAGAATTTGTGGTGGGTTGGCAGTAATTGTCAGATGAGGCTGCACCTTTATTGGCCTGCATTCCAACACATCTGTTCATCATCAAGTATACAGTGGATAAGAAGCACAGTCCTGTCTTCAGATTAAAAATCTCAACCAGTGCAATTTCCTGCAGTTCCCATAATGTGGCTTTTATGGCTACATAGCAGATGCTTCAGTGGCTTAATCCTGAACACCTGACTGCACATGGAGACCAGCCCTAGAAGCCCATAGCGTACACACTTATGAAAACCCCTTATCATCATTCATATTGGAAGCAAAAGCTAACACAAGTTCTACCACTTTTACTTTTACTTTTTTGTTCATTTCCTCAGGGAAGAGTCACCAACTCGTCTACCCTTCCCTCTCCTCTAGTGGGAATCACAATAAGAGGTGACCATTTATCGAGCCCCACTGTGCCAGGAACAGTGCTGAGGACATTTCATGCTTTGTCTCTAATCCTCATAGCAATTCTTTTCCTTTCTTCTTTTTTTGGTGGCTTACCAGTACAGGGATACGAACCCTTGACCTTGGCATTATCAGCACCACGCTCTGACCAACTGAGCTAACCAGGCAACCCATCACAAAAATTCTTATTGTGCATTCCCATTCCCATTTGATAGACTTGACTGAGGTCATATGAGCTGAAGTGTGAGATTTGAGCCTCCAAGGCTGGCATGTCAACTGCTGCAGGCTGCCTATCCAATAACCATCTGTGGCAGGATGCAAGATAAGGAATCAGAAGGTGGAATCAGAACCAAGCAAGCCAGATGCTTGATGACTTCCCTTGCCTTTCTGAAACCCTGTGGATGAGGAAGGGAGGAACAGGAATGGGATTGCAGTTGGGTCAGGGCAATTTGAGTAAGCCTCAACTTGAACCCAAAGACTCTATCCTGAGATTGTCATATATCTTCTGCAGCAGAGGTGATGGCCTCTTTTATCTAAATAAGAATAGGATGTTTGCTAGACTGGGATTGAGGAGGGGAGGGAGTGTGAAAATGAGATGTTCAGATCTGCTGCAATATGTTGGAATGGAGGCTAAGAATATCATCAAGATGCCACTTCAGAGCATTGATGTTGCTTAGCTAACTACCATCTCCAGCATTCTCATCCATGAAAAAAATAACCTCCCACATTTACCTTTTGTTTAGTCACAAATGAGTTACTTGCAGCTGACAGCATTCCTAACTGATACACAGTTTAAGCCAGAAACCACCTTTAGCATACTCAACCCCTTCAATGAATGGCCAGGAGGAAGACCCAGCCCTATAGCTTACAT
Source organism: Galeopterus variegatus (assembly GCF_000696425.1). Classification (NCBI taxonomy): domain Eukaryota; kingdom Metazoa; phylum Chordata; class Mammalia; order Dermoptera; family Cynocephalidae; genus Galeopterus; species Galeopterus variegatus. Next base: position 568,979 of record NW_007726661.1, read on the forward strand.
CCAGGGCCCCATTACATGGCTGTTTCAGAAGCTTCTGAAGTTCCTAGTTCATCTCAGGCAAACCACCCAGTATACACTGCTTCTCCCCTGCAAAACCCCACAGCAAATTCCAACTCATGCATTGTTAAAGGATCCTCATCCAGCAGGAATAATAGTCACTGTCTGTTCTCTAGCCACATTCCCGAATTTAAAAAAAAAATCAGAGAGCATAAGCTTCCCTACATTCCCAGCTCAATAAATACAATCAAATGATGGGAGATGAAAATCAAACGGCCAAGCATTCCATCTGGATCTGGAGTCTGCAGCCCAGATTCTCCTGGGTAAGGCAGGCCTCCCATCACCACATCATTACCCAACCCTACCATTAGGGAAAGCAAACCCGTACTTACAATCAAAATGAACTTAATGTGTAACCAGGAGGCAGCTCGCTTCCAGGAATGATGGGCAGATCCTGCATCATCCCCCAACCTCCCCGCCAGTCTCCTTTTCAACACCAGCTCTGTGTCCATGTTCAGCAGAGCTGACCTATGATGTCAGAGACTTCACATCTCTCTTTCCCTTCTGTGCTGTTCCCCTGCTTCCTACCAGAGGAGAAGCAATCTCTTTCTCTGGATATTGTCCTCTTATCGGATGCTAATCTTTGCCTTTCTGGATGAGACTAACCCTGCCTTCAATGGGAGTCCAGGTCTCGGGGCCAAAGATTTTATATTTTAAAATGAAAGTGCACATAGCTGTGCATGGCACAGGGGAAAGAGGAAACAAACAACTTACATTTGGCTATGAGTAGTAGATTCTAATGCAACCAGCCTGCAGGTCAAGTTGGCAATACATAGCCAGATCCCGTACAATGTTTAGTTCATGTTCAATAGTGTCGTCTAACGAAAAATTGTACATTGCTCACAAAAGTATGCGCATGGATGCAAAACAAATCATTATTTTTATAGCAAAGCATTGGGAACAATCTAAGTGTTCAACAAATATAGAATTGTTAAATTCATAAATAATACATCCCTGAAAAGCAAGAGTACACAGCCACAAAGAAGCACGTTTCTGAAAAAGAGTTAACACCAAGAAAATTCATAACAATTCACATACATGAATTCGAAGCAAGTTCTAGAATGAGAAATGTAGCTGGATTCCACCTGCATAATTTGAATATCCATGTACACATAACCAAGTACGCCTTTTGCAAGAATGCACCCCGAAGCTCCGCGTGCAGGGTGCTGTACTCAATGTCTTGCCCTTCATTCACCCAATTACCACAGCAGCCCTCTATGGGCGGGCCTGTTTTCTGTAAACTGAGGCTCCAAGTCATACAGCTAATCAATATCAGATCTGGGATTTGAATCCAGGAATCCTAGACCCCAGGCTTTTTAGCTAAATACTACAAACAAAAACATTTACATTGAATATATTAGAGTGATTGTCGGTAGAGGATGGGAGGGGAATGGAGGACACAAAAGAATAAACAAGCCAACCAACCAGCCAGGGCCTGGCACAGCGTGGCAGCGCAGCTCTGCGCCTGAGGTCCAAGAGGGGAGGAAGTGGGGGAGGGGTGGGAGGAAGATTCACGCAGATATACAGGCAGAAACGTACAGGGTGTGTGTGTGTGTGCGTGTGTGTACAGTCTTAGTTCAAGCTGCTGTAACAAGCGCCATAGACTGCACAGCTTAAACACCACCCTATTTCTCACAGTCCTGGGGGCTGGAAGTCCAAGATCAGGGTGCCAGCATGGTCGGGTTCTTGGTGAGGGTCTTCTTTCTGGTTCAAAGAGGGCTGCCTTTTCTCTGTATCCTCACATGGCAGAGAGAAAAATAATCTCTCTCGTGCCTCTTCTTATAAGGACACTAATCCCATTCATGAGAGCTTTGCCCCCATAACCTCATCACATCCTAAGGGCCCCATCTCCTAGCACCACATTGGGGGTTAGGATTTCAACATATGCATTTTGGGGACACATTCAGTCCATAACATATATATGTGTGTGATCTCCAGCATGTTCACATTCCCTTGCTTCCTAGGAGGACGTGCTGCCCCCAGGATCTCAAAGCCCCACCCACTCACCTCCTCTCTCTGGACACAGCTGACCAGATCAGGGCTTAGCACAGAGCCCAGAGGAAAAATAAATCACAGGCTGGCCAGAAATCCTGATAGCAAGAAGGTTTTTTGATTCACTCAGGGCTCAGAGAATTTGAACTTAAAAAACATGGAAAGAATTCACCAGTGAGGGTGGAAGGGAGAGATGGCGATTGTAGGGTGCTGGGGGGGTCATGATGGAGAAGCCCAGGGCACAGGGCCTACACCTTCCACAAGGGCTGTAAGACAGGGGCCTCGGAGCCATGCAGAAGGCAGAAGAGTAAAATCCACAGATGCAAATGATAGGGTGGGGGAGGCCGAGATGGGGAAGAAGAAGATACCAGGAGAGACAGAGAGAGACAGACAGAAAGACGGAAGGACAGAGACAGACTGAGATGGAAAGACAGACAGCAATGGAGAGACAGAGAGACAGATGGACAGAGAGAGAGGAAACTAACCTCACAGAGCCTTCCCAGTTGCAGGCATTCTGAATTTAAGCCCATCTGATCCTGACAACAGCCCTCTAAACAAACCAAAAATGATAAATACCATGTGTTAACTATTTTGTCAATTGTACAATGCACCATTATTTTGTGAAACACAAAAAAGTACATTACCAAATGATTTGTAAGATGCCATCAATTGTACAAAGCACACTGATTTCAGAGATGTCAAAAAGTGGAAAAATACATATCTTAGAATAGATACATTTCTAAAGGTGCGACCACTCTTCCCTTCTCTGTCCATGGCAGACATTACTAATCAACCAAGGCACTGTTTTCAGGCAGGTCTAGATGTGGTCTCAGAAAACTTCTCAATGCTCCATGCCAAGCAACCACCAACTGATCTAAGCAGGCACATGAAATGAGACTTATTTGTGAGTCCTGGTCTGGGCCTAGGGATTGTCGGAGAAGCTATGAGTAGGCCACTCCCACAATGGGATGGGGGACTGTGGGACAAATGGCAACTTCCTGTCCTAGAGAAATAAATCCATGATTTAGGGAGGATGCCTAGAAAATAATTTGTTGGCTACATCCCATTTAAATAGCCCTCCACTTAATTCGTCTCTTCCCTCCCCAGGGAGATTTCTCAAATGGGCTCTCGTGGTCAATGGTCCAGGGTTCTTGGGATGGCTTCTGGAACACCACATAAAGCACAGATAATTTTACCAGGAAAAGATACACCCCTATTACATGGTTGCAATATAAGATTACAAACACACAGACACGCCATCTCACCAGGCATGGTCAGTTGTCTCTGAGGTTTGCTGTGAAGGGTCATTTTGTCCTCTGCTGGCATTTGCTTGCAAACAAATACTCACAGTTGCCTGACTGTTAAGAAAAGCCTCTGGTCAGACATTGCCAGAAAGAATGTGAAATGACACAGCCACTCTGGAAAACAGCTTGGAAACAATTAAACACCCATCTACACACAATCCTGCAGTTACATTCCTGAGCATTTTTTCCAGAGAAATGAAAACGTATGTTCACCTAATAACCTGCACATGAATGCCTAGACAGCTGTATTCCTAATAGCCAGAAGCTGAAAATAATGTCAATGTCCTTCCAGGGGTGAACTGTGCTGCGTCTACCCCGCGGGATGCTGCTGAGCAGTAAAAAAGAACGAACTATTGATGCACACAACGACCTTGAAGACTCGCTGGAGAATTGGGCTGAGAGAAAAAAGCCAGTTTTAAAAGGCTGCCAACTGTATGATTCCAATTGTAGAACATTCTTGAAATGAAATTATAGAAATGGAGGACAGATTAGTGGTTGCCAGGGGGTAAGGAGGGATAGGGGTGGGCAGGAAGTAGATGTGGCTACATGGGCAACACGAGGGACCCCGTGGCGATGGGAATGCTCTGCATCTTGGCTGTGTCAGTGTCAATACCATGGCCGTGACACTGAGCTGCAGTTTTGACATTATGCTACAGTAGACTACCATATAATGCTGTCCTGTGAGTTACCACTGGGGAAAACAGGGTAAAGGGTGAATGGGATCTCTCTGTATTATTTCCTACAACTACGTGTGAATGTTTAAATGTCTCAAAATAAAAAGGTTTTAAAAACTGAGAAAGAAAGCCTCCAGCAGGAAAACTCGAGAGGCAGAGGTGCTCAGCAAACATTCCATCTGCAACCTCACATCCCAGCTCCCTAACAGCTAGGCAGAACCACGGGACTAGCTCTGGCAGTATCTGGAAGTGACATGTCTCTTCCAGTGTGAGGCTCAGATGTCTCTTCCCCTGCCTCAGTGACCAAGGAACCTTTGAGTTGAGTTGGCAGAGCCACAAAGTATGGAGCCTTGCCTCAAGAAGGACTTGCACAGGGTCTGTGTGAGTGAGAAATGAATCTCGGCTGTACTAAGACTCTGAGACTTGGGGGCTACTTGTTACCACAGCATGACCCTGCCTGTCTTGACTAATACAGTGAGGACAGTCTTTTCTCTTGCTTGGACTTCCATGACTAACATGAATTCCATCTGAGTCCGAGCTCTGGACTCTGCTGGGGCAAATCTATTTTCAGGGGACTGTGACACCTCTGGCAGAGGACACACCCTGAGGGAGGAGAAAGCAGGATTCTGACCCCACGCAGATGCTGAGTTGCTGGAGCTGAAGGGCAGTTTGAAGGACAGCAAGGCATCTGCTCTCGAACTTATCCCAAGCCTGGCCTGATATGTGGGCCCCAGGGATGGAGAGAACAGATCCATGGGTGGAAATTGAAAGCAGTGTTTCATTACACTTTCTAACACTTTGGAGCCCAGTCAGTGTTATTGTGGCATCTCCTGATAGTGTAAAACATTACAGTGGACGAAGCTATTTCCTCTGTCCATCCACGGACAGCCTGGGGGAGACTGAGGCTCACAGGAGACACCAGGGCAGTGACACAGGTTTGATGGGGACAGACAGTCATCATCTGGTGGGTTCATAGCAGCACTTGATAGAAGGAAACCTCTGGGTCTCCCAGATACTGGCGAGGGGATGCCGGAGTGGGTATATACTTTGTCACAGATTAGAATTGCTTCTTTTTTTTTCTTTAAGGAAAGAAAGGACTAATGAAATTTGGACTATAACTTCCACTGGCACCCCATCTGTCTTCATTTAGAGTGGCTCAAAAGCAGACCCTGACACAAGAATTTAGGAGGCGATCCCAGGAAGCCCGGTGAGAAGGGAAAGGAGACAGCCAGTAAAAGGTGTGTGAGAGGGTGATTGCTGTGGTCCTGGAGCCCAGTCCCTCTGGAGACCCTCTGAGAAACCAGGTACAACATGCCTTGGAATCATCCTTCTGGAGGATGGGGGCTGGGGTTCTGGCCTGTGGACACCCGCCCTGTCACTTGAGGGGTCACCCAGGGAGCATTTGTCTCTTGGCACTTTCAGATCACACCTTACACTGTAGAGCACAGGCACTCCCTCGGGAAGAGAAGTGATGGGAACCACCTGTCACAGCTGCACGTGAACTCAGAGGTGGGCTCCGAGCACACATGGTAGATACCAACAGCATCTGGTGAGACCCAGCCACAGTCACAGTGCATTTTCCTCCCGTGGATTGAGAAGAGGGTGTTGTTATTTGATCTTAGTACCATTTAAAAACTGCCCTTCTAGGTAAAAGCCACAGAGTCCTCAGGATGGGTGAACTAGGGCAGTTTTCCCAGATTCACCCTTTGGAGGGAACTAGGGACCAGAGAGCAAATCAGAATCAGGGAGTGGAAAAAGACCTGTGGCTCCTAGCCTTTCACTTGTCCCATAAACCTCTCATCCCCTCTCCACCAAGTCAAAGTCAAGGAAGTCCCCTCCTCAAAAGCTACATGCTGTCTTGTTTTCTTTGAAAAAGAGGCAGGATCACAGCCGTGTTAACTTTAAAGAAAATCTTAAACATTAAAGGGAAGAAAGATGCTTGTTTTTGATTATTTATTATGGCAGAACAAACCACCTCAAAACTAAGTGGCTTAAGTAAAAAATAACCGTCTAATATCTCTCATGATTGAGTGGGCTGATTAGGTTCAGCTGGGCAATTCTTCTGCTCCCTGTGACATCAGCTGGGCTGTCTGTGGTCATGTGAAGGCTTGTTACGGCTGGATGTCCACAACGACTTGCTCACATGACTAGTGCTCAGTGCTGGCTGTTGGCCCCACAGCTCAGCTAGGGATGTCAACAGAGGTGCTTCTGCTCTCTTCTAAGCCACCTCTCCACATGGATTGGGGTTCTTGCCTTATGACACCTGGGCTCCAACAGGGCAATCCACACAGGTGAAACCTGAAGTTGAGCCTCTTAAGCCTTGGACGTTACTCAGCATCACTTCTACCACAACCTATCAATCAAAGCAAGTCTCAGGCTACTCCAGATTCAAAGGAAAAGTAAATGGACTCTACCACTCAATGGGAGATAAGTTGAAAATTTGTAGATGTATTTAATCCACCACTATCTCTGTATCCTCTGCATACAATTATTTATAATCCTCCCACATGCAAATCAGTTACCCCACTCCCTGAGACCTCCACAAATTTTATTTCATTAAAACATCAGACCCAGGCTAGAGGTCCAGATCTTCTCATCTAAACCAAGTCCAGGTGCATGTGAGGCCCTTTGGGTTTCGTTGCTTGGGTGCAGCTGCAGTTCCTTGAGTTCTGTGAACTAAACGTACACATTATCTGCCTCCACACACCCAATATGCAATGGGAGATAGGGCCAGGACATCCACAACAGATATTTTCATTCAACAGGTTGGACAGAAGCTCATAGTAGTCACTGGTCCAGAGCAATTCTGAAATCCAAATGGGCCTGTTCCTGCAATTCTCCCTGCTCTTGGAGCAGAGAATGTTTCCTGATTAGAGCCCAGTTCTGCTCTCTGGGTTGCTGCTCTGCAGCTATTGCCTTTGTTTCCTGAGTCATCTTCCCTTTTCCATAAGAACTGGTCCACATGTGTAGCTGAGTAGATTCCTCAGCCTGCTTGCTGCTAGGAGGCCTCTTTTCATTTTGGACTGTGTTGTGGTTGAAGCTAAAAGAGTTCTTTTAAATTTGTTGGGGGGGGGGGTCATGTTTTATATATTAAATTTTACTCCATAAGATACAAGTAATGCCCACAAATCTATTTGAAACAGGCACCTCTCCACTTGGGAGCCATGTAAATGCACAAAGGGTGCTGTGGGACAAGGACTTTAAAATCCTTAGAAGCCCATTTGTCTAGCTTAGAGAGTCCAGGGGACACCACTTAATATCTTCCTGAGATCTTAACAGGGTCTTCCAGCTGCATCTTTGAATTGATCTTAGAAACCCACATTTTATTGACGGCACCTGAATTTGATATTTTCTTCAGGATTTAACTTATTATCAGGATATTTTGCTGTCTGGAGAGACTATTCTGGATCCTTTCAACTCCACTTGAAAATTGAGCAGCTTTTTCTTCAGTTTATCTGTGTCATCCTCTCTTCATAGGCATCGAAAGAAGCCAGTTAGAACTTTCAACACTGAAGCAATACCTTTAGCCAAATCCACAAGTTCATGAGGTACACTTTCTATTCTCCAAGTTATCGTGCAAAAGTTTCACCAATTGTACTGACATTATGTAACTCATCTTTTTCCAGCCTCCAGCAGTGAATTCTTCACTGCATCTACAGCTTCTGCTAATAGTTTCCTCTGGCTTGCAGGCCCCCACCTCCTTTCCAATCTCAGAGCCAATACCATGTGTTTTAAATTTTTGTTACAGTAGCACCCCACTTCTGGTAACAATTTCTGTTTCAGTTAGCTTATAACTGTATTACTAACCACTTTAAAATATAGTGGCTTAAAACAAAAAACATCATTTATTATCTTTCATAATTATAAGGGTTAATTAGGCTCAGCTGGACAGTTCTGCTCCATGTGGTATCAGCTGGTGCTTCAATCTCATCTGAAGGCTTGTCTGGATTGGAACGTTCAAGGTGGCTTGTGCACATGGCTTACATTTGTTGTTGGCTGTCTACTGGAGCTCAGTCGTGGTTCTCAACTAGATTGCCTTGGTTTTACTCCTGGAAAGTGGCCTGAGCTTCTCATGGAATGGCATCAGCCTTCCAAGAGGGAGCCTGCAAGCAGAAGCTTCAGATGTCTTAAAATCCAGCCTCGGAAATTACACAGTGGTACCTCTACTAGTACACTCTATAAGCTAAAGAAAGTCTCAGAACCATACCAAGTTGAAGAATACAACTTTTAGTAAGAAGAATGGCGAAGAATTTGTGGTTATCCACCACAGTACTCATACGAAATCTCCCAAGACCACTACCACTGCCAGGAAGGACCCTGTTTACTACTATGGGTCCTCTCCTTCTCTGAATTAGAAACTGTCATGAAAAGTACTAGACTAGAGTAGAGAACCATGCATTCTTGTGTTGGCTCCGATGTTTCCACATGGGACCCCAAGCATTTTTGAACATCTAAAGTTTATGCCGCAGTCTTCACCTCCTGTGTCCTACTGTTCCTGCTCTTTTTTAGCAAATTCCCTCCCTTTTTCTGTGAGGTTTCAGCCCTCTCAGTTTTGTCCAGTCTGGCTCTTACCCCCTCCCACCATCACTGTTGGAGTGCCTCTTAAACCTGACAATTATGTAGATTTAGTGCTATGGCAGGCCAGTTGGTTCAATATGCTTATTTCTCTCCTTTTTCTCTCTTCAATTTTTGGAGGAAAAAAAAGAAAGAAAAACAAGATTGACCTTAAAAACACAAAACATTTCTTCCAGTATTGACAATTTGTCTCCATCAACCAGTTAGCTTTGGAATGGAATCCCTGAGGGAATGCAAAATTGAGTGTATAAAGTGGTTAAACTAAACCATGAGCCTGGGAGCCAATGCTGGGAGCCTCGTCTCAGCTCTGTGGATCTGTGTGGTCTTCGGGGCCACTTACTTGTGACCCTGGTGCCTCTGTTTCCCAGAAGTATAAATATCGATGTCCTTTCCCGCTTGAGGATTTTCTCCTCCAGAAATTCAAATGTTGAACTAAAAATATTTTTTCGAATGTGAAAATAAAACCATAAAAAGTCACATACATATAGAACAACTGTATTATCTTCTTCTGGGGGTGTAGAGTCAAAAAACAATAACAAATAACTGGAAGACTGAGGTTCCGATCCAGCCTGGAGATGAACTAATACGTGGCTTTATACAAGCCACTTAACCTCCCTGGGCCCCAATTTTCCATGTGTAAAAAGAAGAATGCTGGACCGGATTAGTGGTTCTCAACCTTGGTGGCACATTAAAGTCATCTGGGAAGATTTTTTAAAATGCCGATGCTCAGATCCTACCACAGACTCATTAAGTCAGAATTTCTGGGTGTACGGCCTGGGCTTTGGAATTTTTTTAAATTCCTTAAGTGATTCAGCGTACAGCCAGGATTTGGAACCTCTGAGTTGGGTCCACAGTTTGACAACTATTTTTAATCAGGAATTCATTTCTTTAAACAAAACTTAACACATAGAGGTCCTGTGTGTAGAGCAACAATACGTGCAGTGGTTCTGTTTGTGCAGAGGAGACAGCCCAGTTTCTGCCCACTCAGCCACACCCAACCCTGGAGCCAGCCCGTGGGACAACTTTCAGCCCCTGGAACCCAGGAGTTCTGCTGAATATAGTTTAAAACTGTTGGAGACTAGACAATTTCCAAGATTGTTTAAAAAACCAAACTTCTGAAATCATGTGAGAACAGTCAACATCTGGGTCATAAATATCCTCACAAATCTATCTTCTTGATGAAACCTAGTTTCCGCCCTATATTGTGTCTGGTTGTGGAACCATGGGGCAAACTTGACCACATCAGGAAATGCAGCCAGCTACTAACTTCCACTGGTGCCCTCACCAGTTATAGGGCTGCCAGGGTCCATTTCTCTCAGACACCAAGGGAAAGATTCCATGGTGCTTGGGTCTACATGGCAGTGGACAAAAATGGTTTTGTCAGAAGTACCCCCGGAATTATTGTTCTGGTACAGTGAAGGGAAGGTTATTTGTGTTACACAGGATGGGCAGGGATCCATTCTTCAGACATGATGGGAGCACTTCTATCAGAAGTCAGACTCCAGTTGGGCAGTCCCAGTTCTAGGCCTGAAGTGTTTAAAACAAACTTTGCTTTGCTATACAAGTTCAACATAATGATTAATTCTATGTGTCAACTTGACTGTGCCATGGGGTGCCCAGATTAAACTTTATTTGGGGTGTATTTGGAAGGGTGTTTCCAGATGAGATCAGCATTTGATCTGGTGGACTCAGCAGAGCAGATGGTCCTGTCAGTGTGGGTGGCATCCTCCGATCCCTTGAGGGCTTCAGTAGAACAAAGAGGCAGAGGAAGGTTGAGTTCACCCTTTTGTCCCTCCTGCCTGCTTGAGCTGGGATATTGGTCTTCTCCTGCCTGTGGACTGGGATTCACTCTATCTGCTCCCCTCGTTCTCAGGCCTCTGGACACAGACTGGAATCACATCACTGGCTTTTCTGACTCTCCAGCATGCAGATGGCAGAACATGGGACTTTTCAGCCTCCATAATCACATGAGCCAATTTCTTATAATAAATCTCTTCCTATATGTATCCTGTTCTGTTTTTCTGGAGAGCCCTGACTAATACAGTTAGAAAACATGAACGTGCTGAATACAGCCCTGAGGGAACAGGGCCAGCATCCTCAGACGAGTACCAAGTGGCAGACAGAGGGACAAAGAGAGAGAGCTCTTCCTCAGATAATAAGAAAAGTCAGCATTGCTGTCAGAGTCCAGGACCCAGACCAAGTGAGGTGACTGAGGCAGTCTCCTCATGAGAGGCCATCAAAAAACTCACTAATCAAGGTAAAAAATTTTTTATGTGCTATCTTTTAAATGTCAATGTTAATGCAAAAAACTCTATGATAAACACCATACAAAAATTTTGAGTAAAGAGTGGATCCATAATCCTGATTTTTCCAATTGCTACAGGCTCCAACATAGCTCAGCTTGGTGTGGACATAGTCTTTTGGAGAAAAGCAGAGAAAGCTTCATCGAGTCTACTACTAATGATGATTCTACCAAAAGTCAATCAAAATTATGCCATCAAGCGATTGTCAGCAGCTCTGTCACCACCATCATCAACATCCAGTAGTTCTGATGACTGTGCATTTATCAGCAACCAGACATTTTATTGGTATTATCTGCACTTAATTTCATGATTGTCCTGAGAGGTAGAAATTTATTACCATTTTCCTGATGAAGAAATTGAGGCCTCTAGAGTATAAGTACTTTATCTAAGTGTTAGAGAAGAAAATGTGGGGTCCCCAAGAAAACCATCTGCAGAACCCTTCCAGGGAGGAAGCCTCCTGGCTGGCCAGACAAGAACTGAGTCACTCTGGCCAAAGTTTCCCCAAGTTCCTCAGCCCGTGGCACCAAGGCATTAATACCAAGGCTTCCACATAGTGTTGGTTGTGGCCACTCACCATTGAGGTTGTGTTCACGTTACAGGAAATAGGATACAGGATTCAGTGTTTACTGAATTATACACTTGCTCAAGTCACTTCAGCTTTGCAAGTCAGTGTGCTCTGTCTTGCTGGGCAAACTCCCTTCTTTGACTGTGAGGTTGCAGCTGGGAACAACCTGGGCCTTTCCTGCAAGAGAAGTAGTTGCTCCAGGGCTGAGGAAAGGAGACACTCCTAGTTCTGCCTTCAGTCTTTCATACCTTATTGGGTAATCTTTATAAAGCTTCATGGTAAAGAAGCCTCTCTGTCTTGACCATCACAGCCTTGATTCTGGTGGGCACATCATGTAGGTGACCCCCTTGCCGCCTTCAGTCTTTCATACCTTATTGGGTAATCTTTATAAAACTTCATGGTAAAGAAGCTTCTCTGTCTTGACCATCACAGCCTTGATTCTGGTGGGCACATCATGTAGGTGACCCCCTTGCTGAATGTTGATTTAAGACGGTGAGTTTCTGACTCAGGTTCCAGCTTGAGACATTGGTTTTAAGTAAAGCTGCAAAGCACACTGATGACACGGAAGATGCAGGAATGACAGGGAAAGGGACAGAGGACTGTTCTGGGCCAAGGGGCCCCTCATGGTCAAGGGGAGAAAGGGGCAAAGGTGCCAAGAAAGCCGGAGTCGCCTGCAGTGTGGAGAGCAGTCTTTCCTCCCTCGGGACCTACCCAAACCACTTTATTGTTTGAGGAATTTCCAGAAATCTGGTCAACAGGCCTGACACTGAGGGTTCTGAGATGTAGCAAAAACAGTCTAAAAATGAACAGAAACAGTGACTGTTGCCCAGCTCAGACCTTAAGCCTCTGCTAGCCAAGCTCTTCCATGCTTGTTAAGAACGTTTTAGTTGCAAGCAACAGAAACTGAGTCTGGACAGTTTAGGGTGGGCATGACGGGGCTGTGTGGCTGACAGTGCCCATTCTTACCAGTGTCTGCAGCCCACTCTTCCTCTTAGGTACATGGTGGGACTGCATTTCCTAGAATTCCCTGCAGTTGGATGCATTGGTGACATCTGAGCAGGAGCAATGTCCTCCCCTCTCTCTCCCATCCTGTCCTAGGCACAGCTCTTCTCTCCAGGGACCCAGAGGAGCCCCAAGCCACAGGTTACACAGAGCCTCGTCCCTGAACACTGGCATGGAGGAGAACCACCTACAGAAATTAAATGAGAAAGAAATCAACTTCATCAGGTTAAGACCCTGAGATGTTAGGGTCATTGGTCATAGCAGTTCATCTGCTCTAATACAGGCAGCAGGGGCATTGATTTGAAGAAATCTAGTTGTTGATACAACCAGATGTTAGGAAAGACAGGAAGGAGGGTGTGTCTGGGGTCAGGAGCCACAGAAGCCCATGGGCTCACTCTCTGGAATGCTCCTGTCAATGTGCGTTAATAGAAGTTAACATGCTCAGCACGCCCAGGGTCTGCTTCTCCCCATTCAAAGTTCCAAAGTTCAAGAGAAGTTGGCCTGTGCTGAGTCAGCTGACCTCACCTGGACAATTGATTATGTCCAGGAGAAGCCAGGGTCTCACAGCTCCTCGCTCTGAGTATGGGGGCTTTTCTTGGGGAAGGGGATTATGAACCACCCTAGGAATTGTGTTCCACAGTTTCACCTGGGGATGAAAGAATGTTTAACTGATCCATTCTCTCCCCTCCCCAAACCTACTCTTCCTTCTGTGCTCTTTCTCTGTCTCCTGGGATGCCATCACCACCCAGCCTGCCACCAAGACCGAAAACCTGGAGCCCACCCCAGCTCCCTCCCCTCGATCCCCACGATGGGCACCAGAACTAACTACCTTCTAAACACCTGCCCAAATCACTGCTTCCTCAATGGCCTCAGCACTCAGTGTTGCTCTCCTAACAAGTCTCCTCCCTCTGATAGCTTCCTTGAACCATGATCAAGACCAGGAGGTGATGATGAAAATGTATAACCACCAGGATGGTACGAGCCGGACTTGTCAAGATGGGTGCAGCAGCCAGTCAGAACAGTCACCAGCTGTGAGCCATCAGTATGGGCATGTCAGTACAGCCCTGACAATGCTACTTTGCAAAGCCTCTACAATAACTACCAAAGCAGCCAAATAGAGTGTACTACCTCTCCCAGGACCCACCAATTCCACCCCTAAATGCATACCCAGAGAAGTGAGTACATATGTTCACCAAAAGACGTGCACAAGAATGTTCGCAGCATCTTTGCTCATGCTAGCCCAAACTGTAAACCACCAAGTACCCTCCAACCAACAAGTGGATAAATAAACTGTGCTATGTCCACACAGTGGAATACTATACTGCCAACAAAAAGAATCAACTCATACGTGCAATGGCATGGATGAATGTTGAGTGAAAGAAACCAGGCGCATAAGAATATACACTGTGTGAGGATACTTCAAAAAGCTCATGGAAAATAGAATTGAAAGATAATACAAGGGCTGGCCCGTGGCTCACTTGGGAGAAGTCAAGGGTTAAGATCCCCTTACTGGTCATCTTTTTTAAAAAAAGAGAAAGAAAGGAAAATAGTACAAATCTTTCCATGAACTTTTTGAAGTGCTCTTGTATGGTTCAATTTATATGAAGTTCAAGAACAGGCAAAACTAATCTACAATTTTGATAAAAGTCAGAATAGTGCTTACTTCTATGGGTTTAGCCTTGACTGGAATAGGGCCCCCAGGACCCCCTTCTGAGTGCTAGAAACATTCGTAGCTGAAGCTGGCTGCGTGCAAGGGTGTGTGCAGGTATCGAATTCACTGAGCTGTACACTCCTGATTTGGCCACTTCATTAAACTTATGCAATTCTTCAACGAAACATAATAAAAGATGCTTCTCCTGTTCCACCAACTTCCGTGGCTCCCATCACTTTCAGAAGGGCCATGTTCTTCAGCATGACACAAAAGGCTCCTCATGACTTCATGTTCTTTACTATCCTCATCACCCACATTCTATAAATTCCAAAGTCCTCACGTTTGTCCAAACAAGCTGTACTCCTTGTGTCTCCACATGTTTTCATATGCTGTTTCATCTGCCTGGGATCAATCTCTCCTCCCTTGTCTGCTCAGAGAAATCTCCATTGTCCTCAGGGCTCAGTTCAGCTCTCACCTCCTCCTTGAAGCCCTCCCGGATCCTCTAGGGAGGAGAAATCACTCCTTCCCTGTATGCCCACTGGTCTCCACGTACCTGTATTCATTTCCTGGGGCTGCCATAACAAATTATACAAATTGGGTGGCTTAAAACAAAAGAAATTTATTTTGTCAAGGTTCAGGAAGTCAGAAGTCTGAAATCAAGTTGTCAGCAGGGCCATGTCACCTCTGAAGTCTCTGGGGGAGAAACTGTTCCATGCCTTTCTCTTAGCTTCCGGTGTTGCCAGCAATCCTTGGTATTTCTTGGCTCGTAGATGCATCTTTCCAATGTCTGCCTCTGTCTGCCTCTATCTTTACATGGCATTCTCACCTATGTTTGTCTCTATGTGTCCTTTTCTATCTCTTATAAAGACTCTGCCACTGAATTTAGGGCTCAACCTAATCCAGTATGATCTCATCTCAATCCTTAACTCATAACTTCTGCAAACACCCTATTTCCAAATAAGGCCACATCTTCAGGTTCTGGGTGGATATGAATTTGGGGAAGACACTCTCCAACCCAGTACATACCCCTCTAACTGCAATTCCCATTTGTGATTGTTGCATCTGTTTCAGGTGACCGTGAGTGATTTCCTTGAGAGCAGGACTGTGTCATCTTTATTCTGTATCCACAGCAACCAGCTGAGTGCTCTGAGCAAATGTCTAGTAAGTAAGGGAGTGGATAAGTGATCAGAACCCACGCCCTTTTGTAGATGCCATCCCTTAAGCCCTTCTCGTTGTGACCTGCTTCAGCTCGCTGGCCTGCTCACTTTCGTAAACACCTCAACAGGTCCCCATCCTAAGGCGTCTGCACATAACCAAGAGCAAAGAGAGAAAACTAAGTTGCTTAATGGTTATTCAGTTTCCTCCACTTTAGTTGGGTCCCAGAAATGCTCAAAGCCAACACGCTAGAATAATTTAGCAACTCCTGGGAATTCCAAGTCTCTGCCACTGAGCAGCATGATAGGAAAAGATCAAATCTCTGCTTTTCTGTGTGGGCGGAGAGGGCCTGCTATGAACACTTTCCAGGAAGCAGATGGAGGGCAGACGTTGGTGACTTTTTATGAGTGTTTGTTCCAGCTGTTGATTGGTGATTTGGTTGCTGGAGCAGCTGGAACCAGGCAGCAAGGCCTCAGAATTCCAACCTCCTTTGCAACCTGCTTTGCCATTACCAAGAAATCACATGGCCTGCAAGTTGGGTAATCCCTGTAAAACCCAAATGTCCCTGCGAGTGGTGGCAATCCAACCTGCGTTCCTAAAGACTTCAGCTCGCCCACCCCCGCAAAGTCTCTGAGTTCTTTCCTGGAGTCTGCAGGGATGTGGACGTGGGGTCCACAGCCAGGCCCCTCACCTGCTTCTACTCTGGTCCCTCATTGATGCCAATATCCTGCCCAGGGTACATCTCCTGGCTCTCCCCAGCTGAGAACCCCCTGGGAGCTGGTTAGTTTTCGCTTTCCTGTCCTCTGTGCAGAAGTGGGGACATGTTTCTTCCTCTCACCTCCCGTGTCCTCCAGCAACCCAGGTTCCATCCATCCTGTTGGCCACCAGTGTGTGTCCTCGTCTCCTGGTTGAAGCTGGCTGCTGGGGAAAGAGAGGAAGTGGGGGAAGGCGATTTTCTTAGAAGCAAAGGGTGTGAACTTGATCACATGGCCACAACTGGCTTTAAGGGAGGCCATAGATGGACAGTCACGGGTCTGATTAAAGCTTGGGGGGCTTTATTAATGAGGGAAGAGAGAGAGAAGGATACCATGAGCAGTTAGCCATGGTCTACAGCAGCACTGTGGGGCCAGCAGCGGGCTTTCATGGAGACTGAACCCTTGAGCTCGCTGCCTGAGGAGGGGAAGTGCCCACTGTGATCTTGAACTCCTGCCTCTCTGGTTCTCAAAAGGGGTGGAGAATGTCTGTATCCTGTTCCCTTGTAGAACTCACCAAAGAAATGCTCAAAATTATGTTAGAGTAGTTGACCTCGTGCACTATTGGAAGGTTACAGTTTGAAACAAACAAAATTTGGAAAGAACGACCAAAATTTTTAAATGTATTAATAATTTGATCTAGCAATTAAATTTCTAAGAATTCATTCTACAGGTATATTTACATAAGAGGCAAAAACATGTATAAAAATGCTCGTTTGTAATAGAAGCATATTAGAAATGACCCATGTTCATCAACACGGGACTGGATTAGTAAATTATAATATATCTGTACAGTGGAATACTATACAGCAATCAAAAAGAATAAATCACATCTGTGTGTATTGATAAAAATCAATCATATATATCATATACATATTTTATCATATATATCATATATTAATTTAAAAGCCAGATAGAGCAGAAAGCACGTAGCATATTTCCCCGCATGCACAGTTGGGTATGGAGGAGGGGCGAGCACATAAGATGCGTGCTTGCCCTGCATGGACTATCTGCAGAGTCATGCACAAATCGGCAGCGCTGATGGGCTCCAGGTGGTGATGCAGAGTCCAGGAGAGGAGGGAGAAAAACTGCCACTGTCTGTCCTCTTTGTGCATGGTGGGTTAGCCATGTGCATAGATTACTTATTTTCATTTAAAAAGCCAGACAAACAATGAATAGGTAAGTAAATGGGGTTTGAGGATTTCTGGGGTGAAACCTCTCCAGTAGGGTTGTCTTAACCACTCACCGACTGGTCTCTCCCACCAGAGTTGTCCACGCTTGGCCAGACCATCACCAGGACTGACGCTCGGCTCTGGAAACTCTCCTGGCCATTCTCCTGTTTACGAAACCTGAATTCAGCAGCCGTCCAACAGAAACATCCCAGAGCCCCAGGCCAGTTTCCTTCCCAGCAGGGATTTTACCACTACATGGCTTTAATTGTGGTGTTTACTGGGTCTCTACAGTCTAATTAGTTCTGTCCTGTCCAGAAGACAGAGGTTTCAAAGACTTGTCAAGACACAAACCACCCTCTACAGTGTGATTCTACATTTGCGGAAAACAACAACATCAACAACAAAAACAAACCAAGAAACATAACACATCAGAAATAAAACACTAAACCTTGTGTCCTTGGAATTATATATGCCAAGGTGCTTAGGTGGCTTATTTTTAATTGGTAGGATGATATTTTCTATTTTCTTCTTTTTGATTATGTGCAGTTTTTAATTTTTCCAAAGCAAACATATGGCAAGAATATGTAGTATGAAAAACAAGTAAGTTTGTTTGTTAACAGCTTTGTTGAGACATAATTCACATACTATGCAATCCACTCATTTAAAGTGTACAATTCAGTGGTTTTTAGCGGATTCACAGAGTTGTGCAATCATCATCAAAGTTAATTTTAGAACATTTTTATCACCTCAAAAGGAAACTCTGCATCCTCAGCAATCACAACCAATTTCCCTGAAACTCTAGCAAACCTCAGTTCTGCTTTCCGTGTCTGGTCATTTGGCCATTCTGGACATTTTTTATAAATGGAATCATCTGCCCTCTTTCACTGAGCATCATGTTTTCAGGTTCATCCACATGTAGCATGAATCAGAACTTCGTTCCTTTTTATTGTTGCACAATATTCCATCCATTAGGTATCTCATTCGTTTTTTTAAAATTTCGAATGGTTAACAGCAACCATGAAAACAGCAATTGAACGTAAGCAGCTCTCAGTTTCCATAAAAACTGCACAGCTGCTTGCCCCAGATTCCCGCTCTGCTTGTGAGGGATCAAAGCCTGCCAGGCCCTCTCAGCTCTCCCTCCTCGCGAGCTCCCTGGATGCGGGAGTTCACATGTCACCTCGCTGCGCCTTCTGGCCCAGGCAAGTCAAGGAACCAGATGGGGGAAATGTTCAGCAGGGGGAAGGGGATCAAAGCCTGCCAGGCCCTCCCAGCTCTCCCTCCTCGCGAGCTCCCTGGATGCGGGAGTTCACACGTCACCTTGCTGCGCCTTCTGGCCCAGGCAAGTCAAGGAACCAGATGGGGGAAATGTTCAGCAGGGGGAAAGATATTTTTAATAAAAAATCGAACATTTGGGGGTCTCGCTCTCCATGGAAGCTGCCCCTAAGCTGTGGCTGTCAGTCTGCGTGGGGGGAGGCAGGAGAGAAACAGTACAAGGAACTCAGCATGAGGACTCGGAAACACTGCAGCCAGGACACAGACAAGAGCAGGACACGGAGACTCATGTTGCCTGCTCCAAGGAGCCATCCCTGCCCTCCCCATGCACAGAGATCTGGCAAACTGGAGAGAGGAACAGGACTGTCACACACTGAGGCTGCAGTACTGGCAGAGTCCCTTGCAGTTGTGAGGCCAGGGCAGCTTACTCCACCTGTCTGTGCCCCTGGTTTCGTATCTGTCATCGAGGGCGTGGCAGATGGTATTTTTCAAAGGTGACCACCACATCTTTCTTCCCACATACATATCTACCATGTGACCCTCCTCCCATGAAGGGATGATGTCCATGTCCCCTTCCTTTGAGTCTGGGAGAGGTTGTGACTCACTTGTGGTCTCTCAAGTGCAGTGCATATGACGCTGTGTGACCTCCCAGCCTAGGTCATAAATGCCACACAGCTTCCACCTGTCCTTCAGAACACCTGTGCTTGGAGCACTGGGCTGCTGTGTGGTGAGGAAGCCCACATGCTGTGGGGAGGCCATAGGAAGGGGAGCCAGTGAGCAGTTTGAGTCTGGGGGTCCTCCCAGCCCAGGTGGGAGCCTTCAGATGATTCCAGCCCTAAGCCCCTGAGTCACCCCAGCCTTTCAGACTTCCCAGCTAAGGCCCCAGCATCTCTGCTCTGCTCTGTCCAGACTCCTGACCCACAGAGTCCATGAGCCTGATGAAAACATTGGTTTGTTCTGCAGTAACAGTAACCGTGGCAGGGGAATGTAAGGGGATCAAACAAGCAAAGTGACATAAGGCGGGTTCACTAGCCCAGCTCCTGTCCCATTCTCCTCTGAGCTCCTGTGTGATTAGTTCTCCAAGGAATACCCTGGAACTCAAGACCATTAATCAAAATTCTAAGCAAAATAGATCCTATCCTCAACTGGACTATGGGTATCTTGAAGGAAAGAACCAAACCTGACTCATCTCAATAGAGGAGATCAGGCACATGTGAGGTCCTCTACTGATACTGAATGAATGAATGAATGTGTCTTGCCAACTAGAAGCACCTAGACGGCAGAGACTAGACCATGTTATCTCTGTAACCGCAATGCCTCACACATAGTAGGTGCTCCATTATTCTAGTCCATAGAATATGCTCTTAAAGAGCATTGAACTTTTTCCCTCTTAGTTGGATTTTTTTTTCTGAAACCCTTCACTTCTTAAAGGATAATGTGGTAATACAAGCCAACCCCGAACTATCTGTTTAATCTTCTTTCCCCTAAATATTAGCTCAGTGGGAAAAGTAGGTTAACCTCTCTGTATATTTTTCTCTGTGTATACTTTTGGCCAGAAGGCTGGAAAAACCAGGACTAAAGCAGGATGCTTAGAGCTTCTGAGAATAGATGAGCAGTAAATGCCTGCCAGAGGCAGAAAGGGGTGTCACTTCGAGAGGAGCACCAACTGAGGCTTGCTTGTCTCACGTGGGAGCATTTCTCAGCCACTTGCACCTCTGTGACCCGACCCAAGGGAGGATAGTTTCCAGCTTCAGCCAGTACTGGGACCCACTGTAGCCCATGGCAGCGCCCTTCACAGAGCCCAGAGCACACAGGCCAGGCCCCTCCGGGACACATTCCTGCTCAAAATGCCACATGGCTGGATCACGGTGAAGGTCACACAACTCGGTCAATTTACTAAAAGCCAGGGTGGGCTGCTTTCCAGGGTCCCTCGGCTGCAGTGCCACTGGGACACACACAGCTGAGACTCTATCCTTCCTGGGCAGACTTTTGGGCCTTCAGGGACCAGCTCACGATGAATCCTAGGTGTCAGTCATCCCTTGCTGCCTATCTGTAAGTAATAAAACCACTCCATACAAAAAAAGGGAAAAGTCGGCAGACTTTTGGGCCTTCAGGGACCAGCTCACGATGAATCCTAGGTGTCGGTCATCCCTTGCTGCCTATCTGTAAGTAATAAAACCACTCCATACAAAAAAAGGGAAAAGTCAATAAATAGTATACTCCAACTGGGTGGGTATTATGGTATGTAAATTACATCTCCATAAAGCTGCTGAAAAATAAAACATGCTCATTGGAAAAATTATATATACATATATACACAAACGTGTGTGTGTGTGGACATTTGCACATATAGACACATAAACACACATACGTATGTGTACACATGTAGTCCATATCCATATACACAGTTAAACATATACGCATACACATGCATATGAAATTGAAGTTACAAAGGAGAAGGGAGGGCCTTTTCTAATGGGAAGAGTCCCGACTGAGAGGCCGGGTGCTCAGTGACTTTGGGCAGGCCACCTCCTTCTCCGGCCCCTGTCCATGAAGCTCCCTTCTCTCTCTAGAATCGCATCTCACATGGCAGCCAGAATGACCCTCCGAAAACATCAGTCCTCTGGTCAGGACCCTGCAATGGTCCCAGTAGAAGCTGAAGCTCTCAGAGTGATCTTCAGCAGTCCTCATGGCCCTGGAGGAGCACTTCCCGGGGTGATGAATGTCTAGTGTCTGCACCACCCAGGATGGCAGCTACCGGCCACCATGGCTATTGAGCACTTGAGATGCAGCTGCTGTGACTGAGGAGCCAATTTCAGCTTGACTTTATTTTAATTAATTTAAACTTAAATGTAAGAGCCACATGAGGCTAGTGGCTACCAAATTGCCCGGTGCAGACCCAGACCATCTTCCCTCACCCCACAACCCCCACTTCTGACCTCTCCACTCTGCCACATGCTCTCTGCTCCAGCCACTCTGGACTCCTCCCTGCTCTTCTGCCTCTCCAGGCAGAGTCCTGCCCCAGGGCCTTTGCACCAGCTGTCTCCTCTGCCTGGAACACTTTTCCCTACATACACCCCTGGCTTCCTTGTGCATGTGGTTCAGATCTTCGCCTAAGTATCACATTGCCTAAGTGCCACTTTGCCTAAGTGCCCTGATGCCAATTTCCCTACATACACCCCTGGCTTCCTTGTGCATGTGGCTCAGATCTTCGCCTAAGTATCACATTGCCTAAGTGCCACTTTGCCTAAGTGCCCTGATGCCAACATTAGCCCCTTATTTGAAACCACACTCCCACCCCTCCCCAGTACCCCAACCCCTTCCCCTGCCCTGCTTCCTATTTCTCCCAGCAGGGCTCACCTCCACCCCCACGTGCCATCTCCTTGGTAATTCTGTTTTCTGCATGCTGTGTGTCTCCTCCCTGTGGAGTATAAGCTCCGTGAAGACGGGGCCTCTGCCTGCTTCGTATATTCCTGCTACCCAAGCTCCTAGGATAGTACTTAGCACACACAGGGGCTCAACAAATATTTGTTGAATAAAAAACTGAATGAAGATTCCCTGTCTGGTTTTGCTTGTGGAGAAGAGCATTCTGTTCATTCAATGTGCCACGTCTAATGTCCCCTCGCTCTTTCTGGCTCACAGGATCCCAGATTCCCTAACTCTCCCATGTCCAAGGAGATGGAAATCTTTGGACTGGAATGGAAAGCCACCCACCCCCAGGAAGCCTGACTAGACTTCACTCACCCTTGACCTGACCCCAACAGGCTGCAGGTGGGAGGGGCTCTGCTCGGAGAAGCAGAGGACCCTTTGGTGGCTGAGCCCTGCAGACAGCCCTCAGCCTGCCCCTCTCCCACTCTGCCTCTCTCTGCTGCCCTTCTGCTTTGAGTGGCTGAGGCAGCAAGCATGTTATTGCAGAGTCTTCCAGCTCTCTTTGGCCCTCACCGCCCTCCACATTTCTAGAAGACAAGGCTGGCTGGCCCTCTAGCGTGAGCCGTGAGTTTGGATTCCCTCCAACACATGCAGCACCAGCAGAATAGAGACTCCCTTCCCTCCTAGACCACCCCCAATCATGTGTGTGTTTCCTGGGCTGTAGATTGGTCTATTTTTTCCCCCTGAAAATTCACCCTGTGAAACTCCCCGTGAACCCGCATGCTCCCAAAATATAGTCACAGCCTAGACTTTGTCCCTGTAGAAATTCTGTTTTTCTTTTCTTCTGCTCTGGAGCATGTTATCTCTGTAACAATACCCAGATCTCTCAAAATATCAGGAAGGCTGTTTGTTTCCTAGCTGATGGATTCCCTTATCCCGAGCTCACTGTCGCTCCAACAACACTTTATAAATGCAAGGCTGCTTCTGTCCCTCAAGAAGCGCTTTAGTCTTGTGGCCAAACTAAATCTTTAAATGGTAGAGAGGCATTTAGATTTCTCTTCTGCCCAGCTGACAGTAGGTTTACAGTTTATAATCTGGCCTTTGTAAAAGCATTTGTCAGCCTGGATATTTCATTTTAAGCCCGACCACCCATGCAGACAAGTGGGCAGGAAGCGGCCCTTAACTTGCACCAACAGTCAGCTCAGAGGTTGGCTGCAGAATCACAGAATCCAGTCACAAAGGGGGACTTTTTTGGCATTATCTACTTTGCATCTCTGCAGCGAAAGCAGCCCTTGTTTATACAAAGCTATTCCTGAATGCTAAATTTGGAAATTCTACGTATTCCTCTAATCCACCAGGCCCTGAGCAGGACTGGGGCCACCTCTAAGAAGCCTCACCACTTCCCCAGCCTTCCTCGTGTCTCCAGTTGAACCACCCATGTGATAGGGAAGGCCATGACAGGGAGACCCAGGGCCAGGCAGCAGGACGCCCAAACCAGCACCCAGCCCAGTCACTCCTCCCGTCAGCCAGGGAAGCACTGGCAGCCAGGCCGGCGGTTATATTTTTAAGTGTCTGCGTAAAAATGTATATCACACGGCTCTCTCTGGGCCGGCCCAGCCTCATCTCTGGCAAAATCTCAGGGCTTTGGTCCATAGGAGCGGGCCTGGGAGGAGGAGGAGGCCGGGCAACTAAAGCATTAATTGATAAGGAGTCTCGGGAGCCCGGGCTGGCACGATAGCGGGGAAGGAATGCAATACACTATGTCACACTCACGCGTTATCTGCATTGCTAGAAGACATGTTCGAGGGAGGAAATAACACCGTTTCAGGCAATAGATAAAGGAGATAGAGTCAGAGATGGTTCACGTACAGAGTATGCCTTGGGCCCCCCAAATCCTCTACCTGAGCAAAAACATTGGAATTTGGCCTCGAGCCTTCCTGCTGCCGTTGCAACACCTTATCACATACCAGTTGCCTCCCAGAGGCTCCAGCCTCTCTTCTGAACACCTTCTGTTGCTTCTCCCCCCAGCCTCACCCCACCTCCTGCCTGCTGCCAGCCCTTCCCCATCAGAGCACACACCTCGGGTGGTCTGGACTCTCTGACATTCCCACCTTCAGGGAACTGAGGGCCAGCTGGTGGGGACATGGATGCATAACCCCATGGTGGAGCTTTCCAGGAGCGTCCTGGCTGCTTGTCCTCACACCTCTTCTTGCTCTGGAGCTAGGGCTACATTTGTGCCACCCCAAAACTGGGTACTTCCCAGTCTCCAGGACCTACCCAGAAACAGAAGAAAGAAATTTCTGTGTTTGAAGCACACACTCCATACCAGAGACATATGTTGAGTCACTCTATCCTGTCTCAGTTTGGGTTTGTCCCAAGCAGAGCCTGAGACAAGGATTCCAGCCTAAGTAGATCATCTGGGAGGCAATCCCAGAAAACGCCAATCAGGGAAGCCAGTTTAGGGTGCCTTGTCAAGCTAGTACCCACTGGGGGCCACCAGTGCTTCTAGGGAGCTCCATGGATCTGTGTAGAAGGTGCATCTCAGAGTTGCCTACCCTAAGGGGACAGGGGGCTGAGATAGTTACCCACTAATTCCCATTGTATTAGTCAGTTTTCTGTTGCATGTAATAGAATACTTGATACTGGGTAATTTATAAAAAAAAATGAAATTATTTCTTACAATTTTGGAGGCTGGGAAGTCCAAAGTCCAGGGAACACATCTGTTGAGAGCCTTCTTAGTGGGAACTCTCTACAGGGTCCTGTAGCAACCAGGGTGT